>NC_134837.1:241385512-241688542 GCF_004210375.1 Tachypleus tridentatus | reverse complement strand
TCTGAAATATCCCACAGTGCCCTAAGACACAATAAACTGAGAAAGTTTTGGAAAAGCTGGCCTAAGTTTTCTTTAATAAGAACATATAAATACAATGCAAATCAAATAAAGTCTGAAATGAATAAAACAGAGATAAAGCAATGTTTCTAAACTGAAGATAATGTTAAGGAGAAATTTATTGTACTCATGTCATTGTATTTTTTATCTAAGTAGTAAGGGTTTATTTCTTTAAGATATTTTTTTCAGTTTATTTATTTTTTTAACATTAATAAATTGCTTTAACTTCTTTTACATTTTATTTTGATATTCTATTTTTTCTTCTTAGTTTTACTATTGGACACTTCATGACAGTATAGTCTAGGACTGTGATGGCAAAACTATGACACGCTGCTCTTTTTTATTGGCATGCCTAAACTGACATTTCTATTGTCCAAAAGTTAAACCCAAACTATAAAGTGTGAAAACCAATCAAATCAAGAGATGTTTTTAATTTCATCTAATTAAACAGAAAATGATTATAAGATGTTCTTTGTAAATAAACAGTCAATTCTCTATATTTGATGGCTATTTAATTACATATTACTGTGGTTAGATCTGAATTGAAAACATCATCATTCAAAGGAATGTAGCACAATCTAATGTTAAAACTATGAACTACCTCGAGCTAGTAATTTGTGTAGTGTCCAACAGATGTTGATATTGATGTGTTTCCCTCGAAAATTTGAAATATCCCGCCAGTACCTGTGCAAGTTCACCAAACAATTTGGGAACCACTGCACAAATTTATTAAATCACAATAAAAATAAGTTTACACTGACAATATTTACATAATTATTAATTTAACAATATTCATACAATTATGAATACTGATACAATCACATAAATACAAAAAATTAATTGACCTTGACAGAATCAAGAATTTCTTAATAACATATGCTTTAACAAGTCCAATTTCACCACCAAATAAAATTTCAGCTTCTTTTTTTTTTAAATCATCACACACAACTCTCAAGTTGTCTAAAAGCTCAAAACTGATGACTTTAGGCATTCAGTGATATCTCTGCATCCTCAGAAACATTTATATACTATTATAGAGCTCCAGAAACTTCAGACCGTAAAAACTTCCACACATGAATGCCATCACATTTTCTCCAGAAAGTTTGATTCTAATAAATTTGCTGACCTCCAATCTGCATTCCAGAAAGTTTCAACACCTCATAGTTTTCCAGGCCTAAGTCACAAGCATTCCGAAATTATCAATAACTTTCCTGTAGTTCAAGAATATTTTTCAAAAATCAACCATATTAGTTATGCTAAGAATTCTGATCAGGCTTATTTGGTTTTTAAATTGGTCTTTTGTTCCATATTCAAAACCATAAGTTTTACATCTAAACATTACAGTGCTATTATTTATTATTAACACTATTACGTAACAGATATGTAAAGCATGTGAGTATACTAGTCCCAACACTGTTTTTAATTATTACTCCTGAACTTAGTGTCACAGACACCAAAACGTGTGTAGAGTCATTTTACATAATAGAGTTATTATGTAAGATTTTAATATTGTATTCCCTTTACTTGTAAACAGAAAAAAACTTAAACTTAAGTTACTTGTGTTAGTCTTATCTTGTTCCACAATTTCATACAGTATATAATTTGACTAAAGAAATATTCAATTTTGGAGAAAAATTTTCATGTGGATTAACAAGTTGTTATATGCTTTAAAAATTCTGCTCAAACCCTATTTTATAATTGAAATGATAAGAGTTATGTTGCACTAGATAAAACTCACTATTCCAGGTACCTTTTTCTCATATATAAACAAGGCTGAATATACTACTGTATATAATGTCATGAATATGCCTATTTTAGCTGATGTCAGTGATCTCAAACGCCCTCTTGTGACAGTGTATCCCTTAGCAATAAGAATCAATAGGAGAAGAAAGGTCATTGTACTTGCTGCTTCAAGCAACCTTCCTGAAAAAAACATTTAAAAATGAAATCACTACAGAACAGTAAGAAAATGTAAATGCATGTTTTCAAACACTGTAAAGAATTAATAACAAGGATAGTAACTCCATAGAACAAATACAGTATAATTCAGTGAAAAAAAAAAAAATCACAGTCTATACTAGAACATCAGCTTTATGCAAAAAGGATGATGTTTTTTACTGTAATAAGATGAAGAAATTTATGTATAGAACATCAAAACGTCCAATTTAAGTTACAATTAACAAATCACTACCCTTAATGATTGTATGACCATGATCTCTCTAGTAAAGGTCTACTTATTGATTTTGGGCTCTTGAACTTTATCTAATCTTCTATAAAAGCATAAAACCTATGGTTTTCTGAAAAAAATTCATGTGTAAGCTGACTTAAATAACACTATGTAACAAAATTTTTACTTTTTCTTGTTCCTGGGCAGGAAATGTCATTTCCCAATTGCTTATGCCTAAAGTAAATGGAAAATACCTATTTTTCTTTTCAAACTTTGCTTTTGTGACCTGGGAGTGTATAAGGAAAACATGATGGGAAAGTATATTTGGGGGCTGATACGTGAAAGTAATTTACATCACAGTCTCAAATCTCAAAAAACTACTCATTTCTAAACATTTTTGTATAACTTTAATATAAATAAATGTAAATCTTGATTCATATGTTGTTTTATTGAGACCTTATGTAAATGAAAATGTCCAAACTGCCCATTTTTACATAAAAAACAGGTTAATTTCTAAATTTCGTTATCCAGGTCATAAAAGCAAAGTTTGAAGGGAATAATGGCCATTTTCTGTACTTTTACAACATCAACAATTAAAAAATAACACATACTATCCAGGAATAAAATTTGTGTTGCATAGTGTAATATGACTTTGTCAGTGATTTTTTTGTAAGCCCTCTCAATATTTAACCTTTCTAGTGATCATTTATGGGCATGTTCTAATAATGTTTATCTTAATGTGAAGACTATGTGCAAATTTCTTCTCTACTTACGTACATTAGAAATGGCTTTTCTCTACCCTTCATATTGTCCAGTTGCTTACATCTTCCTTTAAATTAATTATGGCATTCAAATTAACTCTCTGACCACAATAAAATAAAGACCATACTTAATAACATGAAAACTAACCTTAATAATGACAACATATATGTTGGTTTTAAAACATTTACAATAAAAACAACAGACAAAATTGTTTTAAAGCTGACAAAAACTCTGTAGACTTTGATTTTTAAACACCTATATATTCACTGGCTACTCGTATGCAAATTTTAAGATAAATCTTCTTGCCTTCATATGCTAATGCTATAGCTTTAACAATGGCATTAATAATCAGCCTGTTAGTTCTAAAACTGTAGGGTTAATTTTCTTCTTTATGTGAACTGTAAATCTATAGTCTTTTAGTTATTATTTCAGAAGGCTTTCTTTGATGAAAATTTCAAATAATCCAACTATATCATAGTTTTATTCACATGATGCTCAAAGGTAATAAATTAATTTTATTGGTCCCCTTGGTTATTTTGTTCAAGTAATCACTTTTGTAATTACAAAAATTCCTATTCATAATATGACATTAATGGAGTCTGAAGGTGTACTTTGTTCCAGCATGAGTTTGCACGTTAGCAGGTACAACATATTTATACAAGTAATAATAAAACATTTTGAAATAAATAAGGATAATGCACAGATGGCAATCCCAAAAGTACAGAAATGAGGTATGAATGAATACACACAACTATACAAAATTCCCTACATAAGTAGCCAAGATTGAATAAAAGCACTTAAACTGAATAATGCTATAAAGTCTTACAATGTTTAATTACCATAAGCCGTACTATTGACTCCTTATGTGAGTATTTTTGTATGGTTGTGTGTATTCATCCATATCTTGTTTCAAAATTCTTTTGGCATTGTCATCCCTACATCATCCTTATTTTTTCAAAATTCGTTTATTACTTGTCTTCCCTCTTTTTTTTAAATGCCAATGAATATTTTGTAACAAATGGCAGCTGCTATTACAGCAGCAATTTTAGCCTGTGTGATGTTCATCATGTGTTAAAATTGGTGAAATGTTATACTGTTTCTGCACTCTCCAATGCTAACCCTTCTGACACCAGGACCAGAATAATCAGCAGAACATTTGGTTCTTACTCTACTTACCAATTCTCTGTGTTAGTGATTTTTTTTGCCTAAATTCAAAATCTTAATAGCTTTTGAAAACCTCAAAAACAGGAATTAGGTTTAAATACATATACATTTCTAAGCTTGGTATAAGAAAGATTTGAGACTATAATGAGCAATATATAATATGCATTAGTCTTTTTTTACAACCCCTCCCTACATACTTAGTTCTACCAATGCTTAGTAATAATTTCCAAAGAAAATAATTCAAAAATGTTTTTATAAATAAGATAAAGTGTGTAAACCTACTTGTATTAGTTTCAACAACACATACTATGTTATTGGAAAACTTTTTTTAATACTATAGGCTTATACATGCCAACATTACACCTGTACTTGTATTTATTACTAATGAAAAATGTGTAAGTTTATTAGATTTAAATTGATTTTAAAAAATGGTTGTTAAAAAATTGGCTTCGATGTTGAATATCGATTTCAGTTTATGGACAATCATACTTATATTATAAAATTAATATGATAATGTATGAAGAATAGAAATATACTGATGAATTACGGTTCACAAAACCAGTGCAGTTTGTAGAACAAGTATCCATGAAACCTAATTTTGAAGCCAACTACAATAGATAAACTATCTATCTGCTATTAAAAGAATTTTCAAAAAATATATAATTTACATTAAGTATTATTTGTAAATTATCAGGACTTATTTCTACAATTTCAAATACAGTGACATTTTAAATAAGATTTTATGAATGGAAATGCAGAAATGACAATCAACAGTTCTGCTACCAGGCTGTAAAAGATTAACTAACCTTTTCATTGTGTATTTGTAGGTTTCTAGACCATAAGATTTCTGTTCATATTTATTAAATGTTTCTACAAAATTAATCATCCTTTTGATTGTTTACCTATTGGTTCTAAGACTTTAAACAGCTTATTGTTCATCTATTTATTGATTCTAATATTATATTAGTTTTAAAAGCCTTATGTACAATGCCATTAATCTGTTTTGAGTATTATCTTTCTTACTGCTAACGTTAAAAATCTTATTTTTAGGTACCACAGAGATTAGCTGGTTCAGATATTTGATCTTCTTGAAGACAATGTTTTAGTAGTTTGAAAATTTTTGTTTTTTTAGCTTTTAAATAACCACGCATATGTTAGCTAAAACACCACTGGAATAGAAAATCACTTTTTGTCAACTATGTGTTTATTGTAAGGACCACAAATTCCTAAATTAATCTAAAGAAACAAAAAAAGGAAATTACATACAAAATTGTAACTACATATAAATTAGTTGTTATTTCTTAAAAGTGAAAAACTAATTAACACCTTTCTTTAGTGTAGTGATGTGGACATCTTGGGAATTCTTTTACAGACATGAAACTACCTTATGTATACTTTGAGAATGTTTTAATCTCTGAGGCCTTCTTAAGCACTGAACCCAAAATGTCTTCCAAAATGGATAAAAACATATTAGGTAGTCTTCCCACTTATACAAGATTCCTAAGATTATTGGCATTGGTTTTATAATATGTAGACAGATCACGAACAAAGACTTTTCAAAAATGGTTACAAATGCTATAAAATATGCAGACAAATCTATGATCAACATTTTTCAAAAGAAATGTCAAACCAAAAACAGATGTAAAACTGCAACATTGTGTAAAAGTACAGTACTCTCTTCATTGTCTTACATTACTTGAAAGATTAAAAGTCAGGCCTTCTATCTATGTTTCCTTACCTAAGAGTTTAAAACCAGGGAGACCGATGCCATCATGTGCAAATACTGCATAAAAGATACACAGACAGGAAACTCCAGCTGACTCCAATATCAAAGATGCTAAGAAGAGTTTATATGTCACATGAAGCAGGTGGCGTGACCGAAGAGTATCTAGAAAGTATCACTACTAGTATTTTCAAAGAATTCAGAAAATTAATTATATAAAAGTGCATTTAGTACAAGAAAAATTTTACAAAAGAGCACTATAAAACACTTCCTGTAATTATTATGTAGCTATGATTCATATTTGCATCATTTGGTAGTTTAAACTAGTAAGAAGTAAAGAAAAAGGTGCAACTATTTATGGATAAAAGACTTTAGAGCTAAGTGTACAATACAACATACACTTAACTATCAACAATATTGCTGGTTTTATGCTCTATTTTTATACAAACGACTATTCTACAAATTAGCAATTACTATTCACAAAATTTCTATGACACACTCAAAAATTTAAAAACTTAGTTTGAATCATCCAAATCAATTACATTTTACAAATGATCCTTAAACTGTTCTTTTTATATTTAATTTAATTATCCACTATTTGTTAAACTCTGTGCCATGATTTCATTTCAGAAAAATTCATTTCAAATCTATTTTGTTTTTATACATCTTATTAAATAACCTAATACAAAAATAGCAGTAATTGGCTAAAAACAAATTCATAAAAAATAAGGTACCAATGATTAAAGAATTAATAAGTATTTAAACAATTAGACAAGTTTGGATTGGCAAAGCTTGTCAACCTCAAAGGGTGGAGAAAAATGTTCTTAGCATCTTATATGTTCAGGTTCAAAATGGTCAGAAAAATCAACATTCACTTACAGTAAAAACTGGAAAGAATAGGAAGAAAAAAAAAAAGGATTCCAAAGAGGGTTTAATATTTTATTATTGAGAATGTTTTTGATATTTTAAACTATTTATATTAATTCTTTTGTGTTACATTGATAAAAGAATTTTGGTTCAGCAATGATTTTTTTGATTGATCAAAATTAATTCTCTGGTTAATTGTGTCAACATTTAATGCTAAAGTCATTTTTTAAACTTTCTTTAGACAACATTAGATTTCATGGTCCTTTACTTCAGTTGAAATAAATTATTTTGTTTAACCAATATAACCATGATTAAAAGAACAAGAAATGGAATAAATACCATGCTTGTAGTGGGTTTCTATCTTATCTTTCCCTTTGTCAAATGTATTTGAAAGTTTGTTTCACTGGCTCAAAAGCAAGTATTATTCTATTTTAGAACAGCACTAATTTGTTTAATATCAAGTGGTAGTAAAATATCATTAGATATGACCCATTTCTTAACCTATCCACAGCTGTTTGTCTGTTTTGTTAAATTTAAAACCACAGGAAATAGGCAACATTTTAAGGCAGTTCAAATCAGTATTGATTTCCCCTTTTTGTTAGAATAAATGTTTCAAATAACTCAAATAAGAAATGGGCATATGTTAAGCTTTTGTAAATAATGCTCTTCGGACTTAATGTAGAGAAAAAAGGCTCATACATTCTGGTTTTCAATACATTTCTGTGCCTAACTTACCATATGAGCATCTGTAACTAAAATATCAAGTCAATATGAATCAGGATGAACCAAGTTTAATTCTTCATGAAATTGTTTAATGAAGTTCTCTTTCAACTAGAGTAAAGGAACATGAAGGTTATCATTGTAAGAAAGAAAGAAAAAATCAGCTTTAGCATTATATGTTCACAAACAAAAATATAAAATTAATTTTGATTAATAAAAAAATTCACTGTTGATCCGAAATTAATTCATAATTCAAGCACAGAAGAATCAATAGAAATAAAAAAGTGAAACATGTTTAATAATGAAATAGGATTTGAACTCAACTCTATTTGGAAGTTTGTCTTTATTAAATGTTTTGCTCTACTACTGTTTGTGAACAAATGATCCTTCTGGACAATTCTGAAGTAGAATGTACAAGATAATTAAAACAATTTTACTCCTTCCCTTGAGAATGACACTTGGCCTGTTTTTTGTTGTTGTTGTTAACTCTTTAGTTATTTGTGCATCATTATACTGATGGATAAACACTTGTTTTCAAATGCACACACTTTTACAAGTTTTCATAACAAATCTTTTTACCCATGTGATATTAATGTCTGAGTTTAAAAAAAAACATGTTCTAAGTTAGGACTTATTTTAGTTGAACTGTTTTTCCACAACTGAATCCATACATCACACATTTCAAGTTATAATCCATCTGAACAAGTCTTCATAAATGTGCAGCACACTACAATAAAATAAAATTATTTTAAAGAACAGTATTTAGAAATTAACAGATGTATTTGAAGTGTTATTTGTGAAGTTTTAAGATAAAAATAATCTTAACAAGTAACTTACATGCTTCAAAACATGAGGCCAAAATCAAAAGGAAATACACAGCAGCAAATGTGATGTCAGTTTGCAAAATATCTAAATGAAATGTTAAAAGGATTACAAATTAGCACATTTCAATTGCATAGTAAATTATCCTTTCCTGAGGCCCATCGAGCCAAATCTAGCAATATAAAAGAAAATAGTCATGTTAAACAAAACACAATTATACAGATAATAAGTTCATCTGTAATATCTGACAAAATTCCATTATTTAAATACAGCCACTCAACACGAAAATTCTTTGAATTTTGTGCTAAAAATAAAGCATTGAAACAATATCTGTGGATAATACGCCACTCATTCCAAAATTCTGAATCTTTATGCACACACCATTATTGACAAAAGAACAATTATTTAAATTAGGTCTATCATTTTTCAAAAACAATCAGTAAGGTGTCAGCTCTTAATGATTCTTAACAAAATTAAATTCATGCAGATCAGTACAAATTCAGTTAAGTCTGTAATAAGTTTTGGGTTTATTTAGTACTCTCGGAGAAAATTCTATAAGTTTTAGGCCTTCATCGTGAGGAATGCTTGTAGAAAGAAGAAATATCCATAGCACAGATAATATATAAAGTTCAAATTAGGAGTATGCAATATCATAAAACAAAAATTATATTAAATAATAATTAGAATACACTGAATTATCATTTGGCCATAACATTTAACATATCTGGTAAGGTTCAGACAGCCTATGAAATATAAATCAGTCCAAAGACTCAAGCTAACAATGCAAAATAATCCTCATAATAAAACCATACGTTCATATAACCAAAAAATAATAACTATACATACTAAACACTCTGAGTTATACTGTTATTGGAACTAATGAAATATAATTTTACAAACAATGCACAAAAACCAGTTATTTGTTTCATGCATTTTACTGGCATGTTAGAAAATGCTGAGTGAAGTAACAGCATCCAGCTACTAATCATATAAATCCCCATTTTAGACATTTGCATTTGCCAAAAAAAGTATTTCTTTATGTAGATACTTGGAATACCAACGAATAAATCTATTTGTAACAAAAGCTATGGATGTTCAAAGAAATCAGTCACCGAGCTTGGTAGTCATCAGTATAACAAACTTTGTTTGTACAGTAAGAGAAGCAAATTTTATTTGTTTTTGACAAATTGGGAACATTATTAACTCTTGGAATACCGTTAAAACATAATCAGGTATTTACATAAACACGCCTCTCATGGAGTACTTCCACACGACATCTGGATATATCATCATTAAATTAACTCACTAACATGTTATTGGAATAAGATAACTTTAGTAAGCCAAGTGACAGAGTACTCAGTTTATCAAGAAATTAAGTCTGCAATGAGGAGACAGAAACAGCACAATGTTGCAGTGAGACATAGACCTAGCTACCCTTTAGTAAAATGTAACTTGCAGCTTAGAGTAACAAAATACAAACATTACGGATATCAGTAATGGCTGAAAATGTTGAAACATCATGCAATCAATGGTAGGATAAAACAGACTGTGCAAAATTAAAGCATTTTACAGCTAAATGCATGAATATCAAGTAAAAGATTTGAAATAAGATGTTTAACAGAAAAAATAAAGATACTTCTGATAGACTTCATAATGTAGGTGTTAAAGTGGAGGATAGAAACATTGTAGTTGATGGTCCAATGTTAACTACTTACAACAGGGCTAGTATGTACTTGTATTATTTAAGAGCAAATACTATCAATTCTCAAAAGAAATACTGAAAGTTATCAACTCTCAGCATGTTTTAATTGTGTGTTTTGGTCTATTCAATTCACAAAATAGAGACAATCATAAAAAGAAACACATCTTAAAACTAATATATACTTACATTTAGAAAGATCAAATATTATCCACTCTCAGCAGTGTGTAAACATTATGAGTTCTTAGTGTTATTGATCTAGGAATATTACACAGATGTAAATATATTTTTTCCAACTTTATTTCTTTTACCCATCTTATGTAATATACATAATGGAAAATTAAGTATCCTTAAAATAATATACATTTATATAAAAGATATATATATATGCCATTACACATTTTACAACTACCTCTTTTGTAACATATAGTATGCATACATAACTATTCATACAACATCCTTAGAAAAGCAAGAAAAATTTTCAAACTACCTATAATAAAAATCAAAAACAATAAATCCCATCAATTAGATCGCCAGCTTCATGAAATGATACTAATATGCTTTGCTTGGTTCATTGTAGGTTTTGTACAAATAACTGGAACAATCAAAGAGACAAAATAGCTTGAAAGTTTGTTGTTCTTATTATGTATGTAAAAAGTGGGTTTTCTCGACATCAATGATTTTGTTGTTCTTATTGTTTTTTTTGTTTGAAACCAGAATCTTAAGCAATGTGTTTTAATATAATGATAAGACTTTGAGCCAATCACCATCTAGTATATTATATTAATTTTTATGATGTCTTTAGGGGTTTTAAAAAACTCGTAAGACAAACATTTCATGAAACAAATTTTGCTAAAAATTTACATTATCAAATATAATTTTGACTTTAAAAATTATGCATTCAGATAACTTTTACTGAAAAATATGACAGTTTGATAAAACTTACAAAACTCATCAGCAGAAAATTGTTTAAGCCAAGAATTTTTCTCATTGTTAGTCAGCACAAAACGATACTTGAACTTTAAACCCTGAAAATAAAGTATAATGATTATAAAACCTTAAATAAATTACAAAAATATGTTGCAGAGCTTATGAATAGCAGTTGTGTGAAATTACAAAAACATGAAATGGCAACAGTGTGCATTTGTTAGTTGTCATATTTGTGTTGTACCAATCGTGGATAAAATAAAGCCAAGTTTTTAGAATTATAAACTTAAGACTTATGGCAGAGCCACTGATGGGAAGAGGGACAGTATATTGTTGAAACTTAGAAATGAATAAGTAATTCATTTCACCCTCTATTTTGTTATTATTAGATTTTTCTTTGAGTCAAACAAAACTGAAAAAGGCCATAGAGGTTTATAGAGCAACTAACTCAGTTTATAAACTATAAGTGTGTTAAAAATATCTTTAAGAAAATTCAAAATGAAAAATAAGTGTGTAATTACAAATAATTTACAAGGAAATAAGAAAACACTGTGAAATTAGGGTGAAAAGAGCAGATGAAACAATTTATAAAAAAACATGTGGAGAACATGAGAGGAAAAACATTGGAAAAAGTCTGAATATTGGAACATAAAAAGTCACCCACTGGATAAATAAAAATTGTGTAAAAAAATAAATGTGCAGAATCTACCTTGATGTAACTCAGAATATATGTCACTTGTAATGACCAAAATATTCAAATTGAATATTTGGGAATTTGTCTGTAATGAAATAGGGAGATTCAAAGGAAACTGAAGGATTCTAATGAAAAAACGAGGAGGAAAAATGGGTTACATAACACCTCCAAGCTTGAAAGGCTAAAACAAATTATTAGACTATAATTGTTTGCAGAAGGAAGAAATATATGGCAAAAGAATTCCAGAAATAGATGTGTCCCTATCCCTAGTTGCCAGAGACTTAGAAAGAAAAGACCTATCAGGATATAGTAAAACCTAAGGGAAGAGAAAAAGTCTTACAAACATGCCAGCAACTCCAACTTATGACATCAACATGTCAGCAGCCAAAAAAATATAATTCCACCTGAAAGCAGAAAATCAAGGCAAGCAAAGAGGTAGGGAGAATACAAGGTATATCTATCATATCAGACCCTCAATCTTAAAATACAAAGAAATTGTTAAAACAAAATTGTGATATGCAATTTGTTATAATCTCAGCAATTTTTGCACATCTAATTCACTATTTTTGTATCAAAGCAAATTCAAATACTCCAACAAATACAATTGTACTGCCTTTTATTTTTGTTGATATTATCAGTTGTATTTCATATTTCATGATGTCAACTTAATACAATGAAAAATTAAATATATAGGTTTAATATAGAATGTTTACATCCACAAGTCACAAAAACTAATTTTTTTTTAAATCTCTATCATTAGAAAACTAAAATATATTTATAAACCTAAAATACATCCAACTTTCTAGTTTTAATTCTTTCTAGAACTCCATCACTTAATGCTTTAACAGATCATACCTTAGATGAATTGCAGTTACTAACAGCAATAAACCACCAACGTGGTCGTGCAGTTTCAAAGATTCGGTATTGGAAACAGTGATACATACTTTCACCACCAGGATTACGCTCAACAGCACAACCTGAATTAGGACTTTCTATAGTGAGGTTTATCACTTGACCTCTCTGAACAGAAAGAACAGCTTCTCTTTCCTGGCAAGCCTGTAAATATTTAAAAAAATGAAAACTTTACATTTTCAACAAGTGCAAGTGTATTATAATTGTAAGTTTTTAAGCTAATCTTCAAAAAATTTAAGACCTGTGCAGTTATTTATAAAATCACAATATATATATAGACATGCATTCACATAATATATATTTTCTGAAAAAAAAAACACATGAAAGAGATTGAATAACACACAGACAATACTAAGAGTAACCATTAAAATATACTAAACTCTTGAATACAAAATACACACACACACACACACATACAGATATATATATATATCTAATTGTGACAAGGCAGAACATAAACAAAAAAAACCAAGGCTACAAGACCAACTAAAATATTATGAACTATGGAATATAAGGAGCATTTTAGCAAATCAAGACGTCCAGAGTCCCAGTTAACCTAAACAAAAATTGAAGTATTCACAAAATCCAGCCCAGATCTCTAAAATATTTATCAACCCATTTCCTAAACTCCTAAAAGGTTGCAACTTTTAACACTCTAGAAGGCAATTTATTCTACTTATTTTTCATACTTTTAGAGAAAAAAAAATTTCCTTCACGCAGAGATGTCTGACCTTTCCAAATCTTCAATTTAAGACCTTTTCAGGTGAAATGAATATAAGTTTAAGCTTCACAGAATACGTCTGCTTAACATGACATTCCAACAAGATAAGGTATTACAAAACAGTACTAATCAACAGTACTCATCAGCTGAGTTTAAGCTAAGGAATATTGAACAGACAGGATACAATATGTATAATACATAATGAAAATTATACTTATCAAAACTTGAAACAAAAAATAGTGTTTGTGGTTGTGTATTTCAGGAACATTCATCAGACTAAACAAATGCAATGTTTCTACCTAAATTAAACCATATATTCATCTAACATGACTATGTATCACATTATTGGTTATTTTCATTTCACATAGTCAGGGATATGGTCTGTAGATATTACCTGAACAAACAGTGACAGACATTGCTATTCAACAGTCACTATAAGTCATGTTCTCCACAGGTGATAACAAGCATCACCTACTTTGAAAATGACACAGGAACAAAAGTGGCTTAAAACCAGATTTACTTAATGGTTTTCTTGACCACATGCTATGAGAAAAGCCTGCATGTACACAGAACAAAGAATAAATTCAAAATATATTTTAACTGTAGAGAAAGAATAAATCTAGGTCATATTCCTGTAACACTTTTTATGTCTTCCTTACTTTAAGCTTGTCTCAATTCAATAATTAACTTTAAAATAACCAATAAACTTAAAATCATACTGGTCAAAAAATGCATTAACCCTTCCTGCCTTTCACATTTCACAGATGTCATAACCATCAAACAATGAAATACACAAATATCTTAAACAATAAAACCATTTAAATGCAATGCAGTATACCATTAAAAAATGGGTACAGAAAGAAAACAAAAAAATGCAAAGTTTACAACAGAAACTTATAACACAGAACATTATGTAATTACGATAAAGAATGAAATACAACTGAGTAATCAGAAAACTAGGAAAGTAAAATACAAAAACAAAAAAAATGTTGAAAAACAAATTACTTCACAACCCTTTTAAATCAAATTTTACATATATTTACACTCATACATGAGGCCCAACTCCCCTTTCTCCAATCTTCATAGCAGACCCTTCAAAATGACAGTAGAATAATGACTGGTTAACGTTTTGACACTGAAAATGTGGTAAATCCAGACCAAAACTTTCTCGGTCTGTGCCAACTCCATTAAAATGTTGGTTAGCTTCCTCTTCCAGTTTTTGAAGGCAGAGTTTCATTCTAGTGATGCAAGTTTTCTTTATAGTTACACAAGGCTAAGGACTTGGTTCATTTTCCCACCATATCTTTAAAACTGAGATCTACTGCAAGGTTAATTAGACATTGATAGTGGTTATTATTAATATGTTAGTCCTCTGTTGTCAATGTAGTTTTTTTCATTCACTCTAGGTTTCATCACTAGTACTGCTTTTACCTTAAATGTTGTTTCTGGTGCAAATTTCAGTGTTTTCTCTATATCAGTAACCCAGTGGTGGTAGTAGTTACCCTGAAGAGTATGGTTGCTCTGGTTGGCTTTCAAAAAGTTCTGAGGACCTAGTTGGTTCTCAAGTTGACTTCAGCTCAGGAAATGCCTTTTTATTCATAACGAAGTGATTCCATTAGAGGTGAGCATACATTTGTTCGTACTTATATGAAGTTCTATTGCATCCTCTAACTTCAAATTGGATGCTGGAATTTTGTTGTCAGGAACCATCCTGGTTCCTGTTTCATATGAATGTATTCATAGGTTGTGATGCCTCCTTTGAAGCTGGTTCCACTGATCTGTTGCTGTTGTTGCTTGAATTTCTGCAATGGTTGTGGCTTCCTGTGGGAAGTCTAAGGTTAAATGAGGCTGCCAGAACCCTAGAGATCTTATGGGTAACCCAACAACAGATGTTGTAAGATCCTCAAAATCAGATGCATTACTAAATGCATCTTCATCCATGAAAACATCTGTGTTAAATATCAGGTCTGCCCCCTGGAGTCTTGGGATCAGTCTCAAATACCAGCTCCTTACCCAACAGGATGGTCCAGGTACATTCCTAATCAAAATATCCTCTGTTCTTTATTATAACAGTTTCACCAAATAAATATGGAAAACTGGCCATATAAAGATGAAATGACCAATACCACCCACAAACTTAACCTTAAATACCAAAGGATTGATATGAAAATGTTATATCAGTGAAACTCAAAAGGTTAAAAAGTAAGAGAAGCATGCAAGTTGTTGAGATTCTTAATCTAATAGCTACAACATAAATCACCCCTATAAACTATATTTAGGGGCCAAGCAATGTATAAGACCTTTAGTACAGCATTTTTCTCTTTTTAGGCTCTAACAAAACAAAGAATCAAAAACCAAGCTATTACTGTAGTATATAACAATATACATAAAATAAAAACAAATCTTTCACTGCAGGAGGAAATATTATGTGCCTTTTAAGAGTACCTGCAACAAAGGTCTAGCAGATATTATACAAAATCCTTTGCAGATCTCTTGCTATTCTACCAGATCAGGTAAGTAATATTCATGAAAGTGGACATTACACTTCGGAAAAAATCACTACACACCTCAGAAACCAAAGCTGCAAAAAAACCATTCAACTGAGTTTTCAAAACCTTCAATGCATCAGGCATTATATCTACTGACACCAGCCATCTTAAACTACCTTACATGAGCAGCTACCATCTAATATGTTAGGGATATTTACTGTTGTGAAACTGTTTAATAGCTCAGAAAGTAATGCTTGCAAAGTCCTTTCAATCCAGTTAATCTTATGACCAACAAACTGTCCAAACTTCACTATACTCAAGAGGGTGTTTTCAAACTTCTAGCTAACATCTCTGGTTGAACAAGTTGTTCACACACTATTCATTACATTTACTAACACCATCCATCATAGCCTCATGATAATCAAGTGGATATCACACAATATGGTATAACACTGGCTGGCAGCACTCACCACTAGATCTTGAAATATTCTCTTTACCAACAATGAGGATTGTCACATTATAAACCCTAGGATCTACATACAGCCTAATGTTTAGGACTGGGTGATTGCCTTGTGAATGAAGGATCATGGATATGATACCAGATACCATCAAACACCTCTTCACAACATATTTCCCATTTTTCATTCTTCTCACCAACTTTACATACACTATATTCATAGTATATAACAGATTTATTGTTTCTACAACTTAGTTCACATCAACCAGGTACATGTGTTCCTTTTAAATATTAATATTATTTGTTCTAAACAGCATATTTAAAACAAATAAAAATTATTTTACACACTACCACTATCATTATAAAGAAAATCATTGCTAAGTTTCATTACAGCTGACAGCAAGAAAACAAGAGGTGGTTACAAGATTTTTCACTTTGACCAATCCTTCATATCAAATTATGAAGAGAGAACCTGCTTCCACTCAAATTTCAACAGCTAAACAAAAACTCAATTAGTTACACACAGTGATTAGCAGATGAAGCTACTATGATACTAACAATTAACATTCTATGGTTATCACTGTTGACATAAATCAATACATAACCATGATTATGTTAGTGCTCAATATAGGAATCACTGTATCACTTATTCCGTCAGCAAGAAATATATGGCAGTAAACAGTGTGCACTGATGTACTGGAACTCATGACCAAAGAAGTGTAAGCTTCGTGAAGAAGAAACTTGCAAAATCGTTGAGAAAATAGCACCCAAAGAGGGAACAAATCTACAGAAACACCAAAAGATGTATGGATCACTCTGTTGGAAGGATATAATTTGGACAAAGAGCTAATCCACCTTTGAATTCAAAGTTTCTGGGACATAGAAGGCTGACAAACTTGAAATTGTTGTTATAAGTCCAAATGATAGTACCCATTGTTTTTCTGGGTTATAAATTTAAAAAACCAAACATGTGGAAGTAGATGCTATAATACATAACACAAGAAAACAAGCTTTCACACAATTTATTTTAAACATAACATGTTATTACAGTGTTAATTCTTACCTCACCAAAAGTTTTGCACAAGCTTTGAGGTTTGGTTTGTTTTGAATTTTGCACAAAGCTACATGAGGGCTATCTGTACTAGCTGTCCCTAATTTAGCAGTGTAAGACTAGAAGGAAGGCAGCTAGTCATTATCAACCACTGCCAACTCTTAGGCTACTCTTTTAACAATGAATAGTGGGATTGACCATCACATTATAATGCCCCAATGGCTGAAAGGGCAAGCATGTTTGGTGTGGCAGGAATTCAAACCCGCAACCCTCGGGTTGCAAGTCGAGTGCCTTAACCTCCTGGCCATGCTGGGCCTGTGTAGATCGAAGGAAGAAACAACAGAGAAGTTGTCCTACTGAATAATGATAAGACACCAAGACAGACATAACAGAATATAGTGGTAAATCAATTTACTGTTAACAAACTAAGGGTTTGCATGTGCATGGACAGTTCCTTTGAAGACCAAACACTGGAAATGATGAACATATCCAGGATTGCACCACATATGAACAGAAAGTTGTCCATGAATGGTACAGTCAGTCAAGGTGGAGAAACAACAATGTCCAAGAATGTGTGAGATTGACTGAGCCAACATGATAACAAGAGGTGATGGAATTTAGAGAGAAAAATGAGAGAAGTTAGCAGATCTTTTAGACTTATTCATCAGATTTGCTAGAGTTCACTGAAGGAGATTCAAATTGTTGAAAAAAATACAAGTTATTTGAATTGCATTTTCTGTTAATTTTTATTTAATTTTCCAAACTTTAATACTGCTTGCAACTACAATTCTTTGCTGTTTACATATTAGTTTCAATACACAATACTAAGAACAAAAATGTTAATATAACAATAAAGTCCAAGTGATGACAAAGCAACATGATTACTAAATTACATAAAACAATATGGCTGATTGTTATAGAAAAGTAAGTAGATTTATAATACTTAAATATCTTTTGAATGATCAGTACAAACTATGAGTTTCAGAAAAATACAGATAAAAATATACTGACCAAACACTAAACATTTAAAGCTATGCTAAACACATCTTTGAAATGCTTGTAAAAATGATGCCATATTTACTTAGGTGAAAAAAATAAAGAAGTTAATAAGAATGATGGCAAAGATTAGAAAATAAAAATTGACAGCCAAAATTATTTTTGTACTAAAATACCTACCTTGTCATTTTTATAGATAGAAGGCCACTGATTACTTGAGTCATAATACAACAGAATATTCTGAACTTCATAATCCTACACAGAAAAAAGTTAAAGTAAAAATAATAAATCAAAAACAAAAGATGTAATGTATGAACAAATAATGTAAACACAAAAACCAATAGTGGGGTAATAAGATAATCCCCACCATCACCTTCATTCATTTACTTTTATAGGAGTACTGAATTTAAAAAAAAAAAAAATATCTTGGCTGAGGGACAAAATATTGGATATATATGACCTTCTCAAAAATTTACCTTTTCTCTCCCAATCTCAAAACACACACAAAAAAAAAAATACTATCCATCCATATGTTATTATGTTATATTCAATTATGCATGTATTATAAATTTGTTTCTTTTTTTCAGATAAAAATGTGGCAATGTACACCCATTTACACTTAAAATGTCTCACAGATCATGGTATTGCATAATATTATGCAGCGAGAATGAAAGACAGCACACAGATACACTCAATACATAAGATATATGGATGGGTAGGAACTTACAGGCCACCCTGTAGAATACAACATTTAGAATTTTGTTTTTAGTAAACAGTGAAAAAAACACTGGTTTTGAATTTTGCACAAAGCTACATGAAGGTTCCCTGTACCAGCCATCCCTAATGTACCAGTGTAAGACTAGAGGGAAAGCAGCTAGTCATCACCACCCACTGCAACTCTTGGGCTACTCTTTTACCAACAAATAGTGGGATTGACTATCATATTATAATGCCCCCATGGCTGAAGGGACGAGTACATTTAGTGTGACAGGGATTCGAACCCACAACCCTCGGATTAGGAAAAAAAATATAATTCTTTATCCTAATTATAAATATGGATAAAAAGCACTGAAGGCTCAACCATTTTGACAATTTCAAGAAATAAGTTTATAATGTTTGTCATATAATCATGACCCTGCACAAAAATAGTGTACACACACAGTTTTTAAAAGTTAATAAAATGAAAACAGGTCAATAAGTTGTAAAGAAAAAAGTGCCAATTTTATAAGATGCAAAACTGTGATACATTCTTTACTGCTGTTTTCTGTCTGTTGCCATCTATTACATTCTTTACAGTGTAAAATGGATAAGCTGGACATAAGTATTATTAATATCTGAATCATATACACATATATTAAGAGCTTAGATGCAAAATATTGTTTATCCAATTTCACCATTTTTAGATTTTTTTTCTATAGCTTTCATAAACAATATTGTGAAACTTATAAAGCCATTAGAAAGTGGTATACGAAAACCTAAAAAAGCTGAATTAATTATAAAATTGGTTCAACACTGCTAATAAATAAACGTAACATTTTATTTTTACAATATTTGCTATTCCCGAGAGTTATCGTAATCACTAAAAATGTAATGAACTGAATAATTTCGCAAAAGTTGGAAAAAAATGACTGATGTGAATTACAATTTACAAAGTTTATAAGACACAATTAACAATTATATTTTAAAAAATGTATGAACAAATTTTACAAAAATTGAAAAATAAATTTTCAGCTATCAGTTGTAGGCTTTCCCTAAAAGATTTATTATAATTTCAAGTCACTTTTTTTAAAACAGTTTTACTCAGTTTAGACTTCTTGTTTTGTTACAAAAAACATAGGTATCTCTTGTCTGGTGGTAATGCTTAAGTTTATAATTGTTTTATAGATGTGTTTTGTCGAAAACAAAACACTTTACCGTTTCTTTCTAAAAGGCTATTACATTTAAATAACTTATAACATGGAATATCAGAATAATTCCTACGCTCCAATAATTCGAAACAACAACTAAAAACTTATTTTAACACTACACTATCACCATCAACACTGCACATAAAACCACGCAAAAAACAATGATTTTGGTCGTAAAATGGAAACACAAAATTACTTTTGTTCTATGACAAACGAGATGACAATGCTCTTAATTTCTTCTATACGAACACCTACATTAAAACAAAAAGAATGGAAGTAATGCTTGACTATAACAACAGAAGATAGTAAACAATTTCTGATTACATTCTGAGGTTTTTTGTAAAACAAAAGAAGATGTACATTAAAGGTGACAGAACAGCAATATTAAGCAATTTCTAAAACTGCATCAAAAGCACTAGCTCACTGGGCAGTTGTGCAGTGTCATAGTCGGACAATCCACCAAACTTGCGAAGGAAATGCTAAGTCTACTACAACTTTGCAGCTTAAACAATCCTCCTACCAATGGCAGAACATGCTCTAATTGCTGGTATTTTGAGGTGCTCCTTCCTCCGCTTTCTCCCTAGAGTGCTTTTATTCGTGCTGGTACTGGTACACAACTCAGAAAATTATTTCACTTTGCTGTTTGAGCCTGATAATGTTATTTTCATTTTTCAATGTCATTGAACATCAAGCTGGCAGCAACGGTAGTAGGTGGGGTGGCTAGAAGTCCCAGTGGTACCCAAGGTAATGCTGAAAATCTTTATACCAACACTGCCAGTAAATAAACATATTTTATTTTTACAATATTTGATATTCCCGAGTGTCATTGTAATCACTAAAAATGCCATCAGTAATCAGTGTTTTTATGGTATCTCCCTTAAAATTTAGGGAATATGTTGGACCAAATAATATCATTGAAGATGTGAAATGGTTTGATCTTTGTGTGGCTTTATATTGCCCATTTTTCAACGGGATATCAGTCTTGTTTCCAGCAGCTGGAAACAGTTGAAGTTGATTAAGTCACAGTAATTTGCCCCATGTTTCTATGAGCGGATTGAGCAGTTTCCAGCAAACTGTAGAGAGTGCAACACTAGAAGAGGCATGAAATTCAATTGAATATTGAAACCTAGATAGTCGTTAGCATTGTCGGACCAGTAACATATGTAAAGTGAGCACCTGTTATCATGGGCTCATTTAGTTGAAGTTGCCAACTCGTACTGGGAATAACAGGCACCTCAAGAAGATTTTGTTTGCCATTGTCATCCAGAAGAAAATATACTGTGTTGTTGATACAGTAGGTATGGCCTGACTAGTGTTGACAAATGGATACTACGGTAGCAATAAGACTATCAATACTATTTGTCTGATGATGGCGACACGAGTGTACGGGATCAAAATTTCTACACAAGGAAAGGACCAATAACTGTTAGCTTAACACCATAGGAAAGAGTGAAAGATCTTATTTGGAAGAGGAAGTCATAAGCTTAACAGAAAAGATTGTTGAGTTAAGAGACTGGATAATGGGGGTTCTTCTGCCTGACTACATAGCAGCAAGGATAAAACAAGAAGACAAAATGCAAAGAAAAAATACGCCAAAAACTAAAGCAAAGATGTAACAAAGGTGGATGGAAGACCCTAGGAAAAACCGGCCTGATCAACAACATGTCTAACAGAAAGTTGGAAGATGAAGGAAAAGAAGCTTGTCGCATGGTTTAACATTTTACACAGAAATAGGAGGAAGAAGTTTCTTAAACCACATGATCCACAATCACAATTGGACGGACGGTGATGCTGATAAAGGGTTCAAATAAGGAGTAGTCACCTGATACAAGGAAATGGGAGATTCCCAGCACCCTACTATTCCTAAGAGATACATCATAGTTCTAAAGTGGCTGAGCAACAACGGCAACGTCTTCGTATCTAAAGCAGATAAAGGCGGAGTAGTAGTAATTGTGAACAGGAATGAATACGTAGGGAAGATGGATGCACTGTTGGCTGAAAACTCCTCATACACAAAGAAAGAGAAATATTCCAGAAAGAAGGAAGCTGGGACATTCAAACAGAAAGCAATGAAGATCGCAAGAAAAACAGATAATTAGAAAAGACTAATGCATATCTTAGAAAGAACCCTCGTACTCCAACTATGAGGGGGATGTCAAAGATACACAAATAGGGATCTCTATTTGATCCCTAGTATCAGGCATAAGCAGTGCCCCACAACAGTTGGTTAAAATCCTGGCTAAACTACTATTCCAGACCTTGGGCTTGATAAGAAACTCAACCTGAAGGTCTCAATAAGTCTGATCTGAAGAATACAAAGAGCAAGGTTCAAGAACAAAAAGGGTAAGCTTTACGTAAAGTCACTGTTCACGAAGATACCTAAAGAAGCTGTTATCAGTGCTAACACCAGATTCATTCAAGAGATAAAAGAAGATAAAATCCCTCTTCAAAGCGAAGATTACACTGATGTCGTATTTTTGAAAGATTTGGTTCATTTGAGTTCGTGGGATAAGAATATCGTCAGCACAATGGGCTCGCCATCAAGTTCTGTTCTAGTTCCTCTAGTAATAGAAACATTGAAAGAACATTACAAGCAAACAGAAGCGATTTTATACACTTCTTCTCAACAGAAACAATGAAGTAAAGACAGGTGTGGGATTGGGCTTCTTTCTGAGGGCATTAAAGATATCCAGCTCAGAATTTTTCGATTAAGAAAATAAACCCACAGTGGAAGTTTTAAGGAAGCTTCGGTACCCTACATGCTCATAAAGCTAAAGCAGGCTATGACCCAATCTTTTCTACTAAAAATGATCAAATTGGTTATACCACACGTGCTGTTTATTGTAGTAAAAATGATAAATAGAACTAATTATCTACTACTGGAAAGTAATCCTTAAATAACCTTTAGATGTCTAATTCATTTGGTTTATATGGGACAACTGCACATATAGCTGCATTAAATTAACCCCTTATCACACTGTTCAATGACAATAGCCCTACAAGTGATTGAGTTCAGCCATCTCCCATACACATTTCTCTCATCACTTTATGATTGTTACAGTCGTTTTGTTCCAGCAAAGAAGAGGTGAGAAATGTGTGTTTGGTCTCTAAACTAGAGATCAGAAATACATTATCCACTTGACAAGTGGTGATCAATGCTTGTAACCTTGAGAATTTAATGATTTGTTTCTTCAAACTACCAACTTGTTTTCTGAAATAACTCAAGTGTAACCTAGCTAAATTAGTGAAACCTTTGTGATTCTACTACTAAGTTTAGGAATTATACTCACACAACTAATGTAAGAACTAAGTTATATGTCTACTAATAAATGTAGCCAACACAAAATTAATTCATGAAAACTACCAAGACAAATGTCAAGCACAAAATTTGGAAATAGCTTAATTTTTAATTTAACACATTCCTTAATTAAATATATTTAAAACATAGATAAATCATGATTTCTTTTGTTTCAGATAAACAATTAATCACGATTTCATTTTTTGCAGAAAATTTCTTGAAATTTATTAATACCCCAATTTTTTACAGCAATTACAAAATATTTCTGTACCAACATCAATGAAAATAATTGACTCACTGTTTTTAATTTATTGTGATGTAACTTATTCTCAAAACTTTTAATCCCTTTCAGTTGTATTACAAGCCTACACATATTTCATTATAAAACCAAACCAAATATATTCTTTACAAACATTAAGCAAACACAAAATAAACGGTGCTTTTTTTTGTCCCAAAGTGGTGAAGGCTATATACTGCTCTTGTATATTTTATGCTTATATACAAAATGAATACAAACCAATCCATATAAGACAAGCGTGTGCCAACATAGAAACATACATATTCAGAACTGTATATATGTATTACTTTGCATTTCATTACCATTCAGTGACAATCCAAATAATTAACACAACCAATACTTTTCTTTTTCGACTTTGGTATGCATATGTAAGGCTTTTGGAACCCAATTGTTAAGCACTTGCAATGTTAAAACAAACAATATCATGGTAATAAATATAAATTTTGGTCAAGAAGTTAGTACACAGAACCACCTACAATACTTGTAATGCTTCCAAACTAGACACAAATCTGGAGCACTTTCGAATAGTTGACTGTTTTCCTTCATGAGAATAAATAGTTACGTTTCTCTCTTTCTGGCAGTTATTCTGTATGAAAGTAATTCGTTCAGTAGGACTAATTAACCACCAAGGACATTCAATTTTTAATCATCTTTTGCCCCGCTCGTGGTTAAAAGAAAATGTACGCCTGATTTGTAAAAGTTTGTAATAGGGAGCAGACTGCAAATAAATTGGATGAGCTGAAGACTTTGGAATTAATGAACGAACTATCGAAGGAGATATTTATGTGAATATGAATAAACGACCAATGTGTGACATAAGATCCTTCATGACACCGTGGATCTATAAATCCTATACCAAGAGTTAGTGTGGGGAAAATGGGAGTACTCCGAGAAAAATTACTTTTGCTGGTAAGGCGCAAATCCGTTACCAGTGCCCAGTTAGTGAGAAGAAATAAGTGTGGAAGGCAAAGTGAAGGTTGATGCTGGGGGTTAATTAATGCTTTTTGGAGTCTCTGATTCTTCGGTTCAACAGGAGTTTACTAGTCTTCGGGTTCAAAAAGGATTTAGACAGTGAGGAATATTTGGTTTCACTGGTACGTGGATGGAAAAAGAAGAAGAGTGTGTCGGGTATGTCGTTATGGTGACGATAAGGAGAGCATTGGGTTTGTTCGACGAAGAGGAAGCGAAAAGAGGTTCTGAGCTGAGTGACGGGAAAGGTGCAAGTTCAGATAGGTTACTGGCTTGTTGTGAAATTTTGATGGTTACGGATTGAGTTAGCGACTGGGTCTGGATACCATTTTTTTCTTCTTGCGGTTGTTTAAGTGATGTGATCTTGTACTTCTGTTTCTGGTGTGGGCAAAGGCTGAGTTTCTTCATCTCTTGTATTTGGTTGTTTTTCACTGTGGATTTTTTTTCTAAACACAGCAGTGGAAAATTATTTGGTATTATTCAATAAAGCATACCAAAAAAACAACAACAATAACTACAAATGCATGAGTTTCGAAAATCAATCGTTAAATCACTGTATCAAGTAAATGTTCAAGCAGCAGTAACACCAACAACAATAGCCGGAAGAGCCAACACACGGCTCATTATGAAGGGTTACACTGAGAGAGACAAGTTTAACAGAATAATTTGTAAAAGATGCATTGGCTGCTACAGTGAAATAAGAAAGACAATTACTGCAAAAGAAGCGGACAGAAAAATAAAAAACGTTTGCACATACTATGATGAATGTAAAGGTAGCCATGCTCTACGCATTACTTGTTTCAATAAAAGGCATAAAGTCATATAACTTCAAATTATACCTATACAATGACTGTCACTTTGTACTGCTTTCTTACTGTTCATTATTTTTATTTTCACGGTGAACTGATTTATCTGTTTTCTAATCTCTTTTGAAAACAGTATATTGGAAAATTTACACAACATTTCGCTTTAAAAATTCTTTTTATGCTTTTTTCATATTTACTATGTCAAAATAACAATTTTGTTGCAAAATTCTTTTTTTGTATCCATTTATGTATGAATAAAGTTATTTGCTTAGTCTTTTTTTATATACTATATACAACTCTGAGGTTAATAAAACATGAGAAAAAATAAGTGGACTTAGAAAAGGAATATTGTCCTGATGTTCCACTTTCATCTGTATATGTAGCTGTTGTGTCCCAATCAGCAAGTGGTCCTTTAAAAAGAAACTAGAGTACGACTCACCAATGGGTTGTGTTGGAGCCAACGTGTTAATGATGCAAGTTACACTCGAACGAACCAACAATGAACCACTAACCATACAAGTATTTGTGATAACGTTCGAAAAACACTACAACTGTACACACTTTTTTCTCCTCTTTAGATTTCACCAGTCGCATGGTTATTAATGAAAAATGCGTTAAAGAACAAATATTTGGTTGTTTTCAGGTTTAAAAAAAAACAGCAAAGAAATTTCTGAAGGAAGGTTTAATGAAGCAAGAGACTTTGTTAAAGTTTCACTAACACCACAAAAGCTACTTAAATATTTTTTAAAAAAAGAAAAAAAGAATTCAATCATTATTACACTTAACTAATACTTGAAAAGAGAACTTAATATAAATTTGTCGCTTTTAAAATTTTGCGAAAAACATCAATGTTAGTGAGAAATGCTTTAAAAGAGAGAGACAGAGAAAGTAAATTTTTAAATGTTCTAATTGAATATAATTTACTGAATCATGTTTCAAAGAAAAATTTGTGTTTAAACTTAAGAACATTAACATTATATTTTTTTTTTTTGTAAATGTTTAAAATCGTGTCATTTTCAGATCTAAGGGCCCGGGATGGCCAAGCTTGTTAAGGTCTGCGACTCGTAATCTGAGGGTCGCGGGTTTGCATTCCCGTCGCGCCAAACATGCTCGTCCTTTCAGCCGTGGGGGCGTTATAATATGACGATCAATTCCACTATTCGTTGGTAAAAGAGTAGCCCAAGAGTTGGCGGTGGGTGGTAATGACTAGCTGCCTTCCCTCTAGTCTTATACTGCTAAATTAGGGACGGCTATCACAGATAGCCCTCAAGTAGCTTTGTGCAAAATTCAAAAACAAACAAACAATTCAGATCTAAATTGCTGCATGTCATTCGTTAATAAATTACATTTTCAGAATTCTTATACATGAAATGCTTTATTAGTAGTGATATTAAAATAACAGTCTATTATCAGACTTCCACTAAAATATAGAATTTAATATGAATGCGTCAAATAAAACTTACAATTACCATTTTCAGATTTTATCATTCATAACAATACTTACCAATGGATATTCCAAGTTGTAAGAAAACCTTCCGTGTTTTGACAGGAAGCAAAATCGAGTTAGAAATTTCCAGTTCTGGAATATATATAAAATAAAATATAATTATTTACATGAAGAGTTTTTTATGTTATTGTTATATGAATGTATCAAAATGTGTTTTTGAAGCGATTTTTGAAACCTAATCATTAAAGTATGGTTGTTAGTTAGTTTGAGTTTTTTGAAAACTGGCTTGTTGGGAACATCTGAAAGTTATCTGTTTAGTTTATTTAGTAGAGAGCAAGCACTGTATACGAAATGTACGGGAATATCATCTCCAGAGATGAAAAAATTTGGATTATGACAGGAATATTAGCATCCATCTAATTCTTAGACAGCCTCAAGTCAAAAACCAAGGAGGAAAGATTGTGGTAGCCAAATAGCTTGCTTGGGTTTTCAACAAATGTATCTTCGTAACCACTGTTCTGAAATTAATTATTAATTCAGGCTAGACAGTCCATACTGAATTTGTTTCAGTGCCAAGGAAATAAGAAATACAGATTAACACAAAAGCACAGAATGATAGATGAGAGTCTCCCTGAAATAAAAAATAAATTATGTTCAATTAAAGAATAAAGTTTATATTACTGCCATTTTATAAAGTGTTAGCAGATGTTTGGTTTTGAATAACTTCTGTCTATAAAAGATAATAATATGATTGAGCCATAACCCTACTGGTCTTAATTTTAATTTAGGCTTAAAAATTCGTGTGGTAAAATTCTTCAGTGAGTTTTATTAAAGCTTCCGTCTATTATGAACATTTATTCTTTTTCTTTTCCTTTAATAACTAACTCATTTTGTTTTAACTTTTTGATTTAATAAATAATATAAATTATTTACATTCAGATCCATTTACATTCAACATATATTTTTAAAAACATTTTGCAAAATAAGATTCTAGAAATGTTAGGCGGAGAATAAATTGAACACAAACAGCAAGGGGAAAAAAAAAGAAACATAAGTGAGCAAATAAACTTTGCTTAAATGTCTTTACTGACACACTGAAAGAGAGTTGAGAATTTGTCAAACTGTCAACTAGCTTGTGAATAACAGATTGATTATACTAGCTGCGAAGATGGAGAGAAAACGTTTCTTACAAACGTACACAAAAAACAGGGTGAACGGAAATTCTGATTTGTTGACCTAATTCGGATGATAATACATAGTACTATAAGAGAATTTTATGTTAAATATGTTACCAGCTATCCACATAACTTTGACATGGGAGAAAAAACATCTATACCAATTTATACAAGTCTCAGTATTATCTTTTTCCATAGAAAATGGTCCAGCATGGCCAGGTGGTTAAGGCACTCGACTCGTAATTTGAGGGTTGCGGGTTCGAATCCCCATCACACCAAACATGCTCGCCCTTTCGGCCGTGGGGATGTTATAATGTTACGATCAATCACACTATTCGTTGGTAAAAAAGTAGCCCAACAGTTGGTAGTAAGTGTTGAATGACTATCTGCCTTCCCTCTACTTTTACATTGCTTAATTAGGGACGGCTAGCACAAATAGCTCTCGTGTAGCTTTGCGCGAAATTCAAAAAACAAACAAAACAAACGTACTTAACACGTGTGGAAACCGGACAATTAGACACCTAAAAACGACGACGTAGGACACTTAAACAACTAATAATTTTAGATGGCGTTAAAAATTTTAAAACTTCGCAACATTCTCAAAGTTAAAGGAAGAACTTGCTGATTCGCAAGAAACTTGTCTACTTCTACGATGTCTAGTTATTCGGTTACTATGCTTGTCATATAATAGAGTAGCTTAAATCGGTAATATAATAAATCTAGATCTATACAGTTTACATAATGAAGTAAATTACACCGATGATATTGTTGGCCAAAATATATACGGTTCATATAATGAAAAAAAATCAATGTTTTATTTTATAATAAATATGTGGTGCCAAAATGCCTAATTCGTCTTTTTTTAGGTGTTTAAATGCCTTGTATCTAGTTGTCCTGTATTTAGGTAATCTCGTCGTACATGTATATTTTAATACATGTTATGATACGAACCCTTTCATTCTCTCTCTTTAAAATCTATATTGGTTATGCAATAGTATCGTGGCTGTTTTATTTCACCAGTTATTGGAAAGGCTATTTTCATTTCAGTCTTGCAGAAGCTTAAATTTTCTTTTATGTAATAAAAATATACTTAACTTACATCATTCTCTCTCTTGTAGTATAGTTGTTTTAAACACACTGTCTCGTAACTTAGTTATTGCACGATTTCTTTTCATTTGTGCCTTTCAATATTTTTTGCTTCCGTTTTCTTTCTCTTTTAATTTTCTCGATCAAATTATTAATTCGTAGCATTGATGTCTAAAAGTAAAATTGTGACCCACAATATTTTCTTTAATAACCCGTTAGTTTATATTCTCATTTTATCTTTCACTTTCTTACAAACTATACATACACTGTTTAAGTGCATCTGTTGTATTCCAAAACCTAATTTGTAATATTCCAAGCCGTTTGTGTTATCTAACATTTAATTACAGTTATTGTAATGTTAATGTTATTGTGTATGTGGTATCTGCCTCAGTTTACCAATTACCCCATTACCTGCCGCGTTGTCAAAAGGCTGATTTATATATTTTGAATCAAGCAAACCTAATTACTTACCTCTGTTGTTGTTAATTCACCTATTACAACTTTTGTTTCTACAAGAAAAAAACTGATTGGGAAAGCCAGACAAAAATATTCGAATAATATCATACAGTAACCGCACGAAAAATAGATACGCGCTACCATATTAAAAGTCAATAGGTGGCAAGTTGGTTACCATAGCAACATCATTTATAACGTAATGATCGTACGTTAGCTTTTTCTACAATGCTTTAGATTGCATTCAAGAAATGACATATAAATTCTGAATTTTAGTTGTGATACGAACAACTGAAATTTTAGTACATAATATATTTGTCACAATATATTTTATACAGGTAATTTTTACTATAAATAAATTAATATATAGACCTAAATCATTATTTTTAGATATCTCTCAAAATGATCAATTTCGATTCTAATTTAATATCAAATTTCGGAAAAAGCTACCAAATCATCACAGTTTGATACGGTGATATTGGATAACATGTAGGGGGTTGGACCTTCCGTCTAATTTTATATTGATAGAATTCTTAAAAATTAGATTGTATTTCACCCGTTTAACAATCGTGTGCTACAACTGTCTATAGAAATAAAGATCTGTATGTGTATATGTGTGTGTATCTGTTCCTTATACGATTCTAAATTTCTTGATCAATCAGCTCCAAGCTTGATACAGGTTGATATGAAGAAGGCTACGAAGTGGGGGTTATACCCCAATGTAATTTCATATTGGTATAATTCTTGAAAACAGTACGTCTTTTTTTTTCAGTACTGGCACCATTATTAATTTTTATTTCACGTTTTGGCATTTATTATCTTAAGAGAAAAAAAATAGAAGCACAATTTCCTATCCTTTGTTACAAGTGAGATTTTATTCCACCCGTCCGACAAACAGGTACTCCAGCTAATAATATATGAACATAGTATAACACAAAGACTACCAAAAGACCAAATCAAGTGTTATTGCATTTTTGTTGTTGTTTTTCTTTTTCTTATACTTAGTGTTATTGCATTTTTGTTGTTGTTTTTCTTTTTCTTATACTTAGTGTTATTGACATGGAAGACAATTAAATGTGAAGAATTAATTTACGAACCAATCTGTAATTACTTTTTCTGGGTTAAATTGATTTTTTTTTTTTTTTGGTGCAGTAGGGAATAACTAAATTACAACACATCTAACAAAGTCATAATTAAATAAGCACTCAGAATAACTACAAGTGAGGATATGGAAAGAAATTATTAAATGCAAGTCAGTTGAAAACGATAGTTACTTGTAACACCATTGAATATTATGTGATTATAAAGGCACAATAGGAATAGATAGTAATAATGCATCCCGGGATAAAGAACTTTGCAATTATGAAGTTCGAAGTATTTCTCACCTAACAAGAAAACATAATTATTAAGCACAAAATGTGTTATAAAGCTTAAAGCTAGTCATTTTACAACATTTTACATTTCTAATTCTGATCTTAGGTTCCAAGTTTTTATCCAACCAGTTATTATTATCAGAAAGAGGAGTTATCTTAGTGAAAGAAAGTAACCAAATGTTGAAACGTCTCTTAACATGAAGTAAATCAGCCTAGTACAAGGTTTTATGGATATTAATCAAATACTTTATTGGTGAAAGTTTGTACGAGAATGTTATTATTTTGAACCATCCTGTGACATTAATCGAATATGTAAAAAACTGATTATAAGGAGCACCTAACGTGAAGCACAAAATGCATTCCTGTAACAGTAGTTCCATATCTCATATTTGAAATATGCTTTTATGTTGGATTTTGCTCAAAGGTACGTGAGAGCTACAGTCATGTGAAAAAGTTAGGACACCCTGTGAAAGCCTGTGTATTTTTGTAACATTTTTGGATATATAGATATTTAATCTCAATTTTAACAATACTGAGAGATTATAGGAATATAACTAAACAATTAAAACTGAAGAAAAGGCTTTTCAAGATAATCTGTAAATGTAATTCTACAAAAATGCATGTTCTAACTGAGGAAAAAGTTAAGACACCCCCACATTTATTCTCACTTAAAATGGCTCAACTCACACACAGATGTATCACACCAGGTGCACATGATTAGAAGATCGTTACTCAGCATTTTTAATGAGGCTTGCCCTATTTAAACCTCAGACATTTGGTTTGGTGTGCTCCTGACTGTTGAAGTGAGAGTGAGCACCATGGTGAGAGCAAAAGAGCTGTCTGAGGCCTTCAGAAAGAAAATTGTAGCAGCTGATGAGCCTGGTAAGGGATTTAAAAGATCCCAAAAGATTTTGAAATCAGCCATTTCACTGTCTGGAAAATAGTCAACAAGTGGAGAGCTTTCAAAACAACTGCCAACATGCCCAGGTTTGGTTGTCAAACCAAGTTCACCCCGAAAGCAGACCACAAGATGCTAAAAGAGGTCTCCAAACACCCTAACATGTCATCACGGGACCTACAGCAGGCTTTGGCTACTGTTGATGTGAAAGTGCATGCCTCTACAATCAGAAAGAGACTGCACAAGTTTAACTTGCATGGGAGGTGTGCAAGAAGAAAACCTTTGCTCTCTAAGACAAACATCAAGGCCAGACTGAAGTTTGCTAGAGAGAATGTAGACAAAGACCAGGACTTCTGAAATAATGTTCTTTGGACAGATGAGTCCAAAACTAAATTATTTGGACACCAGAACAGAGGACATGTTTGGCGTAAACGAAATACAGCATTCCAGGAAAAGAACCTCATACCAACTGTGAAGCATGGAAGTGTCATGGTTTGAGGCTGCTTTGCTGCAGCAGAACCTGGACAGCTCACAATCATAGAATTCATCATGAATTATACTATATATCAGAGGGTGCTTGAGGATCATGTAAGATCATCTGTACGAAAATTAAAGCTGAAGCGGAACTGGACCCTGCAACACGATAATGACCCAAAACATACCAGTAAATCCACCAAGAACTGGCTGAAAACTAAGAAATAGAGAATCTTGGGGTAGCCGAGTCAAAGCCCAGATCTTAATCCCATTGAGATGCTGTTGGGTGACTTGAAACAGGCTGTACATGCAAGACGCCCCTCAAACATCTCACAGCTGAAAGAATTCTGCATTGAGGAGTGGGGCAAACTTTCTTCAGACCGATGTCAGAGACTGGTAGATGGCTACAAGAAGCGTCTCGCTGCAGTTATTTCTGCCAAAGGGGGTAACACTAGCTATTAGAGGATAGGGTGTCCTAACTTTTCCTCAGTTAGAATATGCATTTTTGTAGAATTACATTTACAGAAGGTCTTGAAAATTCTTTTATTCAGTTTTAATTGTTTAGTTATATTCTTATAATCTCTCAGTACTGTTGAAATTGAGATTAAATATCTATATATCCAAAAATGTTACAAAAATACAAAGGCTTTCATAGGGTGTCCTAACTTTTTAACATGACTGTATCTGTGCTCGCTATCTACAATTTTGAAATGCTAGACTAGAAGGGGTGTGGTTACTCGATATCACCCATTTCCAAATTTTGCCAGACGGAACAGTAAATTTGACATTCACCCTTAAAACGCACCACTGCCCAAAAGTGTGAAACGTATTTGGGTGGAAGACAGTAATGGGGAGTGAATTATGAAACCTCGGCCTTACATTTCGGTACACTAACTATTGGCCCATGTTCGTAGATGTAAATGTATTTACCCAAATGAAATAACGAGTGTGATGAATATTGATGCTTTATGAACAGTTGAAAGAAAGGAGAAAATAACTAGGTAAATTCGTATGATTCTTCTAACAACAAGTTAAAAAATCTCCTGTTTGCAGTGCGAAAGAGTCAATTATTTTTTCATCTCTGACACTCAATTTTGAAATATGTTCAAAATCAGGTTTTGATACCGGCAGGGAGAACAGCGAAGATAGCATAATTTGTAATTTTGTAATTAATAACAGGATAAATGTTTTTTATTAAAAATTCAGTAAATAATATAATTAGTAAAAGTGGTTCATTGAAAACATATCTAATTAAAACAGATAAATTTTTAGTTTGTTTAAGTTTTGAATCCTGCAGTAGTCACTTCGACTTCAGATGGTTTGTTTTTCCTCCAGATGTTTTTATTAGTGATGTATCGTTCACACGTAAATCTCAATCGGTGTACATGTATTAGGTCCACAAAGCAAATAGCTATGAATTTTATATCAAAATGTTAACGTGTATGAATCTAATGGAAATGGATAACAAAAAATGTTACATAACAGTAAAACATTTGTATTCTTATAAAATATCAATGAACAGCTGGACAAGATATGTTAACGGATATGCCTCTTACGTCTAGGTTGACAATTTGCGGTAGTTACTGAATGTTGTAACCAAAGCCATAATTGGAGTCGACTGCAATCGACAAGGACCAAGAAAAATCTGAGTTAGACCAATCAGAAGTAGTATTATATTCAAGAACTGCCTAGAATGTCATGTTATTCATACAACCAAACAAACTTCTTCGTTATAAAAACAAACCAAAAAGACAGACCTGCGTTTCCTCCTCTGTTTATGACATGACCCACAACCTTTACGCTCCACTGATTCTCAGTTGTATGGTCATTAAAGTTAGACTTGAACAAAAATTAATAAATTTTTGTTAGCACTCATGAAACTAACATTTGTAATAAAAATCTTGAAAAAATTTCTTGGGGAGACATTTTTACACAAAAAATTACCAAATTAACCCTATTACACCTCAACTTTATGTACACGTTATCTTTACTCTGTTATTTTCAATTTCGTTTCTAGAATGTAAAGATAACATTAAATATTAAACTTAATATGATTAAGGTTATCAAATATTATCCTAGTTTAGAGTACTTAGTTCAGTTATTCATAATTTTTATTCTGTGAAATTTGGATGTCATATTTTGCCACTGGGTATCAGCTGCTGGTTTGTTTGTTTTTTTTAATTCAGTGCAAAGATACACGAGGGTTATCTACGTTAGTCGTCCCTAATTTAGCAGTGTAAGACTGGAGATAAGGCAACTAGTCATAATCACCCACCGTCAACTCTTGGGCTACTCTTTTACCAACGAATAGTGGGATTGATCATAACATTATAGCACCCCAACGGCTGAAAGAACGAGCATATTCGTATGACGGAAATTCGAACTCGCCACCCTCAGATTATGAGTCGAGTGCCTTAACCACCTGGCTATGCTGGTCCTAGCTGATGCTACAAGTGTCGTTAAAATATATAACTGACATAAAGAAAAACCTCTGCTTTGATACAACGCACTAGTTGAGGCCCATGGCTTAAGATTGCACATAAAACAAGGTCGCAGTATAGATATTTGACCATAAAGAAAAGTTATCTCATCCACCTGATTTACATGCTAACACGATGTTCCTAATGTGTCTTGAGAAGTTGTATATAGTATATCTCTATTATTCGATTTGCTTTTTATACTAATTACTACAATCTAAGCGAATTAATTATAATTTATGATATTAAGCCGCTAATTTAAAATCATTTACTTACTTTACTTCTGCATTACGGGCCCCATTACCCGGTGGTTACATAAAATTCATACTTCACTAGAATAGCTCTTCTACATTTGATGTTGTGCAAGTAGTATTAATAGTTAAGAGGTTGGTTGAAACGTCATGAATCAACGAAAATACGAATAGAACTTAACAAAGTTCGTTGTGTTTGGTCTTGCCGTATAATTTTTCTAATTATTTTATTACAATAGTTTAAAATTACATCCAGCAGAATTCAAGATCAATCAAATAATAGATTAAGAGGGGTAACAGACTTATTGTTGTACATTTATTTTAATACTTACGTTTGTTTCGGTATAGTTTTCTTTCTTGCATGTAACGTATATTATTGACTGCATTATGATAGGTCCCGGGCTCATATCCAGCACGGGCAGCCATTTATTATGTTACGTATTATACTTTATATACGTCAAGTAATAAATCAAAAACTCGTCCGAAATAAAGTATAATACGTAACAGAGGAAGCCAGTGTTGTCGCTTTGGGGTTTTAGAAGAATTAAAAGTTTTTCGTGGCCAAGAAGTATGGAAAACTATTGTCTTCCAAAGTGACACGTGATGTACAAGTCGTCCGTCCCGATACACGTGATCATGCGGGAATTATAAGGCAATTATTTTCTGGAACCAATATAATCTGCAACCAGAGTCAGATGATTAAGGCCCGACATGATCATGTGGTTAGGTCTCTTGCCTTGAAATCTGAGGGAAGCTGGTGTGTTATAATACCCATCCCACTAAACACGCTACTTTCAGCCATGGTGGCGTTTTAATGTCATAATCAATTCCACTATTCGCTGGTAAAAAAGTAGACCAAGAGGGGCGGTGGGTGGTGATGACTAGCTGCTTTTCCTCTAGTCTCACACTGCTAAATTATGGACGGCTAGCGCAGATAGCTCTCTTGAAACTTTGCGCGAAATTAAAAAACAAACAGATGATTAGCACCAAAACGAACGAATTTCGTGAAAAATGGAATTCGCCACCTTGTCGTGTTACAACGAGGAACCTGCTAAACAATTAGCGTAATATAGAATCAATGGTGTATATTTCATCTTTACTAACTTAATTTTTAACACAAGTTGAGGTACCCTTCATTTTTCCGGGTTACAAACTAAAAAACCAAAACCAAAAATGTGGAGGTAGTTTCTATAATACATAACATGAAAAAACAAGCTTTCACATAATATATTTTGAACATACTATGTTATTACGATGTTCATTATTACATCACCAAAAGTTTTGCATAAGATTTGAGGTTTGGTTTGTTTTCAATTTCGCTCACAGCTACTCGAGGGCTATCCGCCCCTAATTTAGCAAAGACTAGAGGGAAGGCTGCTAGTAATCACCACCCACCGCCAACTCATGGGCTACTCTTTTACCAACGAATAGTGGGACTGATCGTAACATTATAAAGCTCCCGTGGCTGAAAGGGTGAACATGTATGGTATGACGGGGATTTGAACCCGCGACCCTCGGATAACGAGTCGAGTATCTAAACCACCTGGCCATGCTGGGCCCTTGGATGGAAGAAAGCAGAGGGTTGTTACAAATGATGTTCATTCAAACTAGATTAATGTACAAGTGAGGTACCTGAGGGCTCAGTCGTATGAACTCCGCTCTTTTTGATTTACACCAATGACATATATGAAGGAATGGTTAATAAATTGCTTATGTTTATTGATTGTATTACAGTCTTGGATGTTGCTAGTTGTGAAGATGATACTAATGCTTATCCAAAACGGTTTAGATCATTTAGTGAGTTGAACAAATAAATGGCAGATGGGTTTTAATTACTGAAAATGGAACACAGTACATATGTGTTATCATAACTTGAATTATAAGTGTTACTTGGATAGGAATAATCTCATAAACTTTATGAAAGAAAAGAATCTCGGTGTAATGGTTGGTCACTCTCTTTAGCTATCTAAGCAGTGTGCTGTTGTTAGTGGTAGGTGAAATAGGATTTTAGGTTTTACCTAAAAACATATTGAATACAAGTATAAAAAAAGTGACAATTTCATTGTACAGCTAACTGCTTAAGGCAACATTTGGAATACTGTGTATAGTCTTGGTTTTACCTTAGGAAGGACATTGAACTATTGGAAAAGGTTTACAGGAGGGTTATTAGAATGGTGCTTGGGATGGAATTGTCACATGAAGAGAAATTAATATTTTTGAAATTTTCTTTTGAAAAAAGACGCATCAGTGGATCTGATTAAAGTATTTAAGATTTTAAATGGAAGTAATAGTGTTGATGCATCATTTTTTCCCATAATTATTGGCAAGTATAGGAGGACTAACGGACACACATTTTTGTAAGGTAGGAATAATTTTTAGCTAAGTTTTATTTTTCTTACCGGATGGTTGAACTCTGGAATGAGTTGCCTTTGGATGTTGTGAAGGCAGTAAATGAGCTGAAGAAAAAGCTTGATAACTGCATGAATGTTAATCACCTTTCTTTTTTAATACATTTTACTTTAGAGGCTGGGATAGCCATGATTATTGTCCCTCAACACCATACCATGTTATTCTATGTACTTCAGTGAATACATCTTTCATTTTATTAGAAAGCAGGTTATATCATGATACAACAATCCTATCCTGTTTAAAACCACTCCATTTGCACATTCAATGGTGACTGCAGCACTTGTCACAGTTAGTGACCTATGCAATCATCTAAGACAAGTACTACCAGTTAGCTAATCTCTATCAAAAGGAACAGGATGCAATCTCAGCCACAACCACCACAGAAATAGTCCTCAGGACTTTTCTGAGGACAGAACATACTATTAACAGAAAACGAATATTTAAGCTAGTTATTAATTAGCATTTACTAATTAAGTAAAAAAAAAATGTAAGTAATAATTAACTCAAGGTAATCACATAAACTACAAATTATGCCTATAATAGTTTACCCTGATTTAAAGGATATCTTCTGGCTGCACTGATACTGCTCTTAATAATAAAAACTACTTTCAGTCAACTAAAATTAAAGTAAATTAGAATGTCCATGCCTCGTGAAGTATTTAAATGAGCATTTTCTGTACGAGTACAAAAATTGCCATTTATATCATAGGATTATTCTTGTTTTATTATGCCACATTTAAGTGATGCACCACTTTCAAGCAACTCTTGTTTCCTGTTTTAGGTCTTTAGACCACAGTAGCTATGCAACTCAAACATACTAATAGGGAATGCCATGAGTGACCAAACTCTTTCAGTTTCAAGAGTAAAATTTCATTTTTTTTACTACTTACGTTTCCAGCAGTCATTCTTTTTGTTAACTGGGAAATAGTGATGCCTACTGGATTTTTTTATTTATTTATTTACAGCAAAGCCACATCAGGTAATCTGCTGTGTCCACTGAGGGGAATCAAGCCCCTTAATTTAGCAGTGTAAATCTGTAGACTTACCACTTTACCAGCAAGGAACTTGGAAAAAGAAATACGCTCTAGCAACTATCTTTTTATTTTACAACAGCTATTTCTGAGACAGACTTTGCTGGCATATGCAACCACTATTTATGTACCTCTTTAATGTGTACTAACACTAAACAGTTCTACCTCTGCTACTTTCATCCACAGTGAAGATAAATTTACAGTTGGACTTGGATACGTAGGCCACACTCGGCTTGGATTTTGTGACTGGAATTCTAGGAAAGCAAAAACATGAACCAGAAAGCTGAATGCTATGTTCCTTGTGTTATGAAACATGAATAGAGTTTAGGTAGCAAAAAGCATTTACTGTGATGTAAATCACTTTTCTGACATTGACTTGTAACCTCAATAGGTATTTATTCTTCCAGACAATAAAAATTGATTATTGTCACATAATTCATGATTGCTAAAATGGTATTTTACATTGCATGCTTCTTATTTGAAAGATGAAATCTGTAAGACAAAAAAATGACATGACTGGTGAAAGACAAGGAATAAAGCTTCACATTCAACTGTGAAAGTTTTGGTAACTTTCCATTAACTTTTAGAAAGTTTATTACAATATGTTGTAATAAAAGGATTTGAACTACAAATATTACAATATGTCTTTTATCTCACAACAGAACATAAGAATATTAATATCCAAATAATTTTTTATTTGCAAAAAAAAACTATCTTAATCATGTAAATAACCTTTAATTATTTGATTTGCTTTTATAAATTTATTCAAAATCTCAGTATTTTCAAGTTTTGTTAAATACAGAACCCCATCTTACTCTACATTTTCAGTGTTTTAAAATTCCTTGAAGTTTCTTAACAATAACTTTGAAACTAAATTTTAATTAACTGCATGAAAACATTAAATGGTACAGCATTGAATTAGACTTATCTCTACCTTGTATGTTTTTATAAATTAGTAAGATGTATAAGCCTCAAATATTTAAACAGGTGACCACACTTTTTGTAATTATGAAACTTTACAATAAACCTATAGATCGTGTAAATGTATTCTGGTGACAACGTTTCCCATGTTAATTTAATCAAAAGTTTATTCTCATTTCCCTGCCTTGTCAGTCAAAATTTAATAATTGTACTGGATTGAGAAGCAGCTGAAAATAAATAATCTCACAACACGTACAACTGTTAAGTACTCTATGGTAATAGCTCTTTGAATTTGTATCAAACATACAGCTTTAATAAAAGTGCTAGTGAGCTTAGTTTTTGCATTTTTTTCGAATTACTGATAAAACATTGAAAGATCAGCAAAAACAACAAAATAATTGACACCAGAATATATATATATATCTTTTTTTTTTACATACAATAAATTTATTACACATCAGTGCTGGCAGAATACACAAAAAGCCACCTGAGGTACTTTCTAAAGGACTCTACATGACCTCAAGCTGTATTAAACAAAAATTATTTTGGTGTATAAGATTGGGTAACACAAGAATGCATCTTGTCAATGATAAATAGCTGATATTTGTTCAGTCAAATTTATGTTGAACACTTAATGAAGGTACTAATGTTGCTAGTCAAGATAATATGGTTCCTGATTTCCTGTTACATAGTTAGAAATGTTCCTTTTTTTTTTTTAATTCAGCACTATCAACAAAAGCTCAGAACACACAGCTATGATGAAAGTTCACCTGTAAATAAAACAAACTAGAAAACATGATAATAAAACTTTTATAGGAATTACCTAAAAACATTTTTTACAAAACATTATATCTTCTGAAGTAAAAGCCAAATTTTTTTATCATTTAATACCTAAAACACATTTAATAGATACAAAACTCACAAATGGTACGACATATAATTTGCTTCTTGACTGGTATTACTATAATCCATTAAGAAAGTGGATTAGAAAAACATACTGTGGAGAAAGTTTAAAAAGTGTTAGTTATGACAGTTTATAAAATTTCTAATTGAATCATACAAAGAGAAACAGGTGCATCAAATTTAGAAAAAACAAAATACAAGTACAATTACATTTCTAATCTAAAACCTACATACTTCTCCAAATTTTTTTTACAGTTATCTCAATTGTTTCAGTTTATTAATTGTATATATTCAATAATCTCATTAAACTCTTGACTAACTTTACTAAACTACCTAAATACCAGAACAGTATGTTATTAAATAACCTGTAATCTATTTTTGTTTCTTTATCTAAACTACCCTTCTGTGGTATTCCAACCCTAAACAATCGTATGTTACTATAATCAAGATTTACTGAAAAACAATTGAGAAGTACTTTCTAAAGGCACGTACAAATAAGTGTTTTTTTTATGTTAGTTACATTTTTCTGATGAATTTTGTATTATGCAAATGTCAGTATCTTAATCTTTATAAAATAATTTAATGTATTACATTATTTTAAACTTTAGCTCTAAATGAAACAAAAAATACCATCAAGTAACATTTCACTGATAACTTCAAATTCAATACTGCCAATACAGATTAAGTGCTTAGAATTTCTATGTACATTCAAATAAATGGATACTAAATATCTTTCTTAGACTTAATTTCAAAATATTAATCTAAAATTGTTTTATTTAAATCCTTAAAGAATTAAACTGAAATCAACATCTTTATATAATAATTCCTTAAAAGATTGTTGTAAAACTTTTCCAATTCCAGTTGCCTTTGCAAATCAATAAATACAAACACCTGCTAAACATTTGAAAACAAAAAAAATAACAACATCTTTGTCTGTAATTAACATGAACTCCGTACCTCACTGAACTACAAAACTGGATTAAGACACAACTGATGTACTGAAACCATAAAGAAATAGCTTCATAAAGAGGACTATACTCAAATAAAACCTCTTAACAGGGAACAAGGTCTTTTAGTAAGCCACGTTTTTCAAACATTCTAATATAATTAACCACAAAAACATACGTCCATCTTGATATAGTAATAAATTATGACAAATCCCAACTAATATTTCTAAAACCCACTGGCTTGTAGTTAACAAAGGTTATCATCACAATAATTTAAAATTTTGCCTCGCTTAAAAATATTACAAATGAATGTGATTATGTGTGTTGTGAGATATCTATTTACACACAAATACACACAAAACTCCACTTAGTTGATGTTAGAAAACTTCTAAAATCTTGACACAAGTAAGAATTATATATATTTTTAGTCTTTAACTAATTTTTTCCACTTTAACAAATGTTCAAACAGAACTAAGGAAAGTTAAACTCCATACAGACTTCGTTTTTGCTTTAAACATTGGATTCATCTAGTTTGATAAGATTCATTTGAAGTAATTTTTTTTTATTACAAAATCTTCTTCCTGCAAAAAAAATTGTAACAGACACCGATAAAAAGCTCCAAGTCAGCAATACAAACATGAAAATACAGTTTTGCAAATGTGACACCAGAAATCATGATTTTTACACAAGTTACTTAAAACAATAATAGTGATGAAATGAACAAGTTAGTAACATTTATTAGGCCAATGAGAAATAATATTTGGACAATTTTCTAATTATCAGTTATTTTATGTCTTAGGCATAGATGAAATAAGACACATAACTGCTGATTCTACATCTACATCAAATAGTGTTTTCAAATTATCTAAAAAAATGTATAATTTAATATTAAGTAAAAAACTTTCCTTGGAAAACCCTAGCTTCATTAAATAAATTTCTTGAAGAAAAAAATATAATACTTATCTATCAGAACAGTGAAATTTTCAAGAAAACAAGTTCTCATAAACTGAAGTTATTCCACATTCCAAAACACTTAGTTTACTGTAACTATGTAAGAACATAATTTCTACAATAATCCTCATGGATATAAAACCATTTAGATCTAGGACTTCTTTTTACTGTTATAGAAGAAAGCATCTTACAAAATGTAAGTATAGAAATTGCAAGCCAAAAATTAAAATGTACATGGCACAAAGCCTTCTACCATCACAAGATAAACCTGAAGATGCTAGTTATAATCAAAGACACAAAATCACATCTTAAAACAAACTTTCATTTCAATAAAACCTGAACAAGAGAATAACTAAGTTTTGTTTAACATAAAACTGTAATAAACCTTTCACATTAGTCAATATTTATAGATTACAAGTGTTGTACTGTTAAACTTCCTGATGTGCTTCAAGAACTCATTCATATCATCAATAATTTCCTGGGAACAAAAACCCAAAAATCCTTTGAAATAACCCCCCTCCAACATATGGATGACATCCAGAAATGCTTTATTTATATGCACACTTTTTAATAGACTGTTTTTAAAATAATAAAGCAGTGACTTGAAAATCAAATATTTTATTAAGGTTAAGCACTGGGATATAACTCAAGACTTGTACCACAAATATTATATATATATATATATTTTTTTTTTTATATATACAAAAAATTCCCTTTTCACTACTTGGGGTTACCAAGCATTGTGAAAGCATTACAAATGTCTGGTTATTAAGGAGCTACTTCCACAAAACAGGCACATTTACAATCCCTGACTTTTCAGCTGGAAAACATTATAAATAATAATATATCAGTTTGTTCAGAAATAATACTCAAATGTCACTGATTACAGCTCTGTCATTTGGCAAGAAATATTAATTATATGCAACTCACAAGTGTATTCCACTTAAAATGCTACTGTTTTCTTGTTCTTTAAATTTCATATATCTAGTGAAAAAATTTGTAAATTTTAAATATAACTTCTTGATTTTAATATATTTTTAAGCCTCTCTATTTCATTCAATATAATTGTGAATACTTTGATGTAAGTGCAGCAAATATTTACTAATTGCTTACTCAGATATAAACCTGGCAACATTTAAAGTTAAAAATGCAGCTTTCACTAAACCAATTACATGATATTTTATTTAAACTGATGTTTTCCTTTATAACTTATGTTTGTCACATATAGTTCAAAACTACATAATGCTAACAATAAACATGCTCCATACATATCAGGAAAATACCTAGTGAAAGGGAGTCTAAAACACACTGATAAAGCATTCTGGCCTATGTACAAGCACTCTGTATTCTTTTACATGCAATATAAACCTTTACTTACTAAGGCTTACAAGAATTTAACAAACAAAAAGATACAAGCCATAAATGGCTGGACTGGTCTAAGATGTAGACAATGTGCTGCACTGGGGAGTCGGTTAATATTTTGTTACCACTATGAGTCCAAATGTTTCTACACTGTTGCTTGTTGTCTTTAACATTTGCTCTTCTATTCTCTTGATCATCATGTTAGGCTTAGCTGCCAGTTAGTCCAGCAATTCAACAGTGTTAAAATCACGCTGTAGCTGTTGATGCTGAAGCTTGGGCAGATGATGAAGCCTCTGCACTAGATCCTGCCATGGCAACAGAATTAGCTATCTCTCCAGTCCCCATACTACCACCACCTAGACATGGGTTTCCATTACTACCAGTTTCTTCTGAATTCCCTCCTGGATTAGCCGAGGTTACAGTGTTTTGTGGATTTCCAATGTTGTTGCGAATATGGGGAGGAACAAGGATAGAGTTCAATGATGGCTGGATTCGCAGTTCTAGAAATGAAAAAACAAATCAAAACTTAAGTATATTTTGGTGGTCTAATTTCATAACAATTACTGAAATAATGAAGTCACAAATCATATAAAAATAAAAAAATACTATCATGATAATCAAATGGAAATGGGCTGTAAAAAAATAATAAAGTAGATATAATAAAAAAATACAGATATACTAAAAGAGATATAGCTACAAAAATATAATGCTGAAAACCAGATAACAGCTAAGTTCTGCATTAAAAAAAATTATGTTAATATTCTCAGCTGACTGTCATATTTTCTTTTTTACCAACTGCATCACATATCTAAAAGAAACAGATTTAAATTAAAGTGGACTACAAGTCCAAAATTAAAGAAAAGAGAAAATTGTAGAATTTAATAAGAGAAACAATATATATATATATATATATTTAAAGTTTAAATATAGTTTAAAACAAGAGTGTATTACACGTTTTTTTTTAACAAACAGTGGGATTTACCATCATATTATAATGCCCCACACCTGAAAGAGCAAGCATGTTGGATGGGAAAGGAATCAGAACCCACAACCTTCAGACTGTGAATTGAGCACTCTTACCACTTGGCAATGCCAAGCCTAATTACATACATGCATCTTGTCTTTAATTATAATTCTTATTCTTAGGTAGACACTCCTGGTAATAGCACTCTTTCAGAAAATAAAACAGGAACTTAATTTCTTTTACTGTCTTTAATAATAAAATGCAATACAATTTCTTTCAAATATATTTAAACCTAATAATATGAAAACTTACACACACACACACACACACACACACACACACATTTAACCTATTATAAACTATTCAATTTTTCAAAGTCTTGCTGTGCTAGTATTTTTGAAGAATTATATACCTGACCAATTCTGCACTCAATTGTAAAGACCAAACATTAAAAGCACTTGACTTCTGCAGTTTTTGTCAATTTTTTTTGTTCTACTAATATTTATGAATTCAGTACTACATTTATGCTAATTATTACAGTGTGATGTTAATTACTGGAAGAAATGCAAATAACAAAATATTACACATAGTAGAACAGAAATATAGTAGTATAAATATACTGAAAACAATCTGTACAAAGCTGTATAGATAGAAACTGAGTATCTTGTAGTGTTTAATAAGTTTAATTTTAACTGAAATTACATTCCCAGATTATCAATTAGCATATGCTTTTAAACAGATCCATTAATTTATACTGATTTTTAAATGTAACAATTCTAGTGCACATGCATATTAAACTTTATGTGTATGTCGCATGGCTACTAAAAAAGTTTGATTTTAAAAGCTATGCAACTTGCTAATTACACTGATTACAAAAAAAAAGTCATATAATAAAACAAACTATTTATTTATTATTTCAAGATAACTCATTTTTGACACTTAACCCTTTCATGATGAGTTACTGTAACTTGTGAAAATTGAATTGTGAATTTCACTTGTACAATAACACCCTGGGATTTCTTGACATATCTCAAAAACTGGTAAGATTTTGTTAAAGATCAAAAAGTATCTTGCACATAAAGAATGACTATTATAATTGTTTCTACTACAAACATTTATCTACTGTAGTTATTTGCAACCAACTCTTAACAAATTGAGTACAAAGTGATTTTTAAGTATAAAAATACTTTTCGTTATCTGAGTTTTTATATCTCATTTGCATTATCTCTAGAACATCCCAAAAACAATATTAAAAGTTTTTTCAAGGTAACTATTTAATTTTATTTTTCATTTTCTTTATCATATCACTAACTCTTATTATCAACATATAATGCAAAGAAATAATTATATTACAAAACAGAAAAAATACCTTTTAATCTGTTCAGAAAATCTTTTAAAGATTTTCTTTCAGTTAAATTCAGAATTTCACATACAATTAATTTTCAATATTTTATTTTCCCTTCTTATACTTTGACACTTTTTATTCACCTCAATGGTACCCTCAAGGTATATTACTATGTAATAAACAGACATGTGCAACCCTTTAGTAAAATATTCATACACCATGTAATATTGTGAGGCTTGAGAACTACTGTAAAGTACAATGTACATTTACAATATAATTAATACACAGTTAACTAAAATATAACAGTAAGATTTAAAAACACAATTTAAACTATATTTCAACTATAACACACTTACATAAGAAACTAAGTGCTATAATCAGTCAAGCAACAAATAATACCTTTCAATTACATATACTTTGTGATGACAAATGCATGCCCATTTAAAAATAAATTATATTATAGTGTAAAATTAGCTCTTTCTAATGAGTACACAAGTGTATGTAACATCTACATGTAAGCTATATAGCTCAAACAAATCTGTTGAAGGTAGGTGTGGTATCTGTCAGGAGTTGTAAAAATTCATTATTTGTTTCCACTGCAATCATTCAAAGAACTTATGAAACATACAAGTCAAAAAACTATGTAAGCATTGTAGAGTCTAGATTCTTTGCTCTCACTAGTTGATCACCATGCTTATAAATGTGATCTGAACTCAATGTAGAGAATTTAAATTACCTTTAATTTGCCACAAGTGAACTGAAATTCATTATTACTTTTTTAAGTATTCTTGACAGCAAAGAAACCACCACTGAACATGACATAAAAGCACATTGTATAATCAATGAAAAACTTTATCAAAAGTAAATTTTAAACTTTGCAATTTTTCTCATAGAAAATTTAAGAAATTTCTTTTAATTCAATCCAAAATCCCTTTAATTAACAAGCACAATGCCTGGCCCCTGTAATACTTTTTAAATTCTTTTTCTTAACCATTAAGATCAGCAATTCTAAACCATTTAACAATACATTTAACACACTTTACATGTACTGTCCCCTAATATTGGTGTAGTTCTATTTTCTTGTTGGCTACTCCAATTTCAGATCAGTCTAGCACCTGTGACATTCACTGACCCTTGAAAAAGGCATAAGTTAAGATGCCATATTGAATAAATTAACTGTTATCTGTAGCTTTTTGTCCTCTTTGTCCAGAATACAAATTAACTCACACAAAAACATATATAACACTAAGACCATATAATGAACTGTCAACACATTTTAACACTTTGTGGTTTACACTTGTCAAATCCATGTTCTGTAAAGATGGCATTGCAGGTTCTAAAAAAATGCAAGTCAAAAGAAATTAAACCAATACTGTCTTTTTAGCTACCAGTCCCAAAAAAGAACAATGATAAGGATCCAGGGATGCAAAAAAAAAACAAACTTTGATTATGACTACTTGAGAACTGTCAAGGCTCAATGGTTGCATCGAGATTTAAGTTTTTCTTTTCATACCAGTGCATGTTTAGTACAATGTTACAGTATTATAATAGTGTATTACTCACAATTTTAGACATATAACTTTTTATGCCAAACAGTGTTAATGATTACTGCCTCTACAATGCTGCATAATAGTATAATTAATTTATGTCTAGTCCTGTTTTGTATTAATTTACAACATAAAAATTCCTTGAAGATACTTCTTGTCTTTTATACATACAAATATATTTTATAGAGTATAAATGCTGGCAATGTGATTGCTTTGGTAACAAATACCTCAAAGTTACCATTCTTACATTCGCATCATTATACTACTACAGTACCTCAAATATAATACATTTCTATTGAACAGCTTCAATATACCTACTAACATTAGTTTAATACTTTAAGTGGCATGACTAATGAAATGAGTGTTGGCTAATGCAGATTTCATTGCATTAGCTATAGTGGCTAAAAGATTTATGAAGCATAAGTGAGGAGATAGATGTACATCTGTGTAACTGCCATTTTATTATTGAAGACGCTGAGTGACAAAGTAGAAAATTTTCATAGCCTATTATTAATGTGACAATAAGTTTCAAGTTACAAGTAGGTTTTAAAAGTTTTTTTTTTTAAAAAAAGACTTGAAACTAAAGAGCCATGACATATATTATGTTAATTTTGTTCAAATACACTGATAATAAATTTTGAATGCAACACAGTGAGTTACACAGAAAAGCATTCAAGGGGCATCCATTCTGGAAGGGTTAAAGAGAAGTAACAGAATGCATGACTATTTATGAAGTAGTTAAAAAGTTTTAATTTTTATTTTTTTAACTAGACTCTGTAAAAGTAGCACAATGTGATAAATTAAGTCATTCATTGATATTTTCCTTACTGATGTTTTCATGAAGTTTTAATCTGTGATGATGAAAAAACCCACTTGAAGAGAAAAATATACACATAAAAACAGCTGGTATGGGAAAAGAAAACTATTTAGAGGAGCAAACAATGTTTCGCTTTCTTCGGTCATCATCAGGTTCACAAAGAAAGAAAGAGGTAACTGACTGATAGCTGACCACATGTTTGAAGGTGGTTGTGTAATTGAGTGTAGGATTGTAGAGGGTGTGTTTAGATGTTGGATTATATTTATTAATATAGGTATAAAGGTGTTCCTTTGTATTGGTTTATTTTGGGCTTGAGTTGTTGTACAAGTAAGGCTTCTTTAATTTTGCATTTGTTTATGTTTGTTTCTTTATTTAGTATTTGGGTGTTTATGGTTATGTTGTGTTTGTTCGATTTGCAGTGTTCAAAAACATGTGAAGGTGACTTTGTGTTCTGTGAATCTGGTTTCCATTTTTACACTTGTTTCTCCAATATAAAAGTTGTGGCAGTTATCACATTGTATTTTATAAATAATGTTGGTGTTGTGTTTGTCAGTGTAGTTTTCACATAGTATAGACCTTAGTTTTGTGCCTGATTTTTAAATAAATTTGGTATTAATTGGAATGTCACATTTTGTTACTAGTTTTTGCCAAATGTTGGTTATTTTGCTGCTGATGTCGGGAATATATGGTATGCAGCAGTATATGGTTTCCAGATTTCTTAAATTGTGGGGTATATTTACTTTTGTTGGTTGATTTTGCTTTCCGTCTAGGTGTGTGCGTATAAATGCTTTCTTTGGTTTGTGGAGGAAGCTTATTGATATTGATGAAGTATTGTTTTACTTTGTACCTATCATTCCAATGCATATGAAATAGCTTTCAAGGTAATGAAAAATTATGAATAAAGTTTATTCCCTTACCATTCCAATGTGAATATGATTGTACACTTAAGGGTTAAGATGTGTTAAGTCTATATGATGCATAATTTATGTTAAAGAAAAGCTAAGAGCTTTAAATCTAAACATATACATTACAATCTTAAAAGAATACATATTTAGATTCAAGTCTAGAATTAACAACACTTTCAGTCTTATTTTGAAAAGCCATCTTTAAACTTCAAAGAAGTAAGTATTTATCTTGCAGATTTAAAAACCTGCTGAGAATCTATGAACATCTCAAAATTTCCTGTTTGGAAAAGAACTAATCACAAATTCCTGTATATGTCCCTGATTACTACTATGTTAAATTAATCTTTTGTAAAACATTGTACAAAGTATAAGATATAATTGAAAACATCAATTTAACTGATATTTTAATAATTTTGTCTCCATTAATGTAAGTGTAAAGCTACATTACTCGGCCATAAGTATAAGTATATTTTCTAACACTGCACAACAATTTTTTGAAAAGTTTTTGCTGATTGTGACAGGTACCCGGTGGGTATGCACAAATATAGTTTTGGTTTTGCTTCATCACATAGGAACTCTGAGAAATACATAGTTAACTGTTTACCTGCAATAACGTATTTAATTGCGTTTATGTTTCTAATACACTATTAAGTTCAACATAATTAAAAGTGTTTTGCTCCTGATTTTCATTTGTATTCAATGTCCAGTGCATCACGTTGCAGTGTCCAACAGTAGTCAGCAAGCACCGACAGATTCCAATTGACCTGATATTGTTTTTCCATTGTAGCAATATCCTGGTGAAACTGAAGATTTCGATGAAATGGTACGTGATGGGCAAATTTGGATGTGATTTTCTTGATCAGCAGCCATAAATTTATAAGGAACACTCAACAGTGTTCAAGAAGCAAAAACTTTGTTGTGCAGTGTTATTAGCCAGTGTAACTAAAATACTAATATTAAAGAATTTTCCTGTACTACAAATATGAGTTTGATACCTTCTATAGGTGCAATGCAGAAATAGTCCATTGTTTATATTTTTAGGCTCCATGAAGTTGAATAAAGTATCACCACAGACAAAGTGATATTTACCTTCTAATATTCATGTAGCTTTGCGTGAACTTCAAAACAAACAAACAAATTTTCTAATAAAATTGAAGGTGCGAGTCCAGTGCAATATTAGTCGTTTATTTTTGAACTTTACACAAAGCTACACAAGGGCTATCTATGCTAGCTGTCCCTTATTTAGCAGCATAAGCCTAGTGGGAGGGCAGCTTGTCACCACTATCCACCTCCAACACTTGGACTACTCTTTTGTCAATTAATAGTGAGATTGACTATCGTTTATAATGTCCCCACAGGTGGAAAGGGTTTGATGGGAATTTGAACAACCTTCATATTATGAGTCTAGCACCCTAACTGCCTGGCCAGTATTAGTCATACAAAGGGTAAGATGTGCAAATCAGAAAGATATGTGATAACTACAACTGATATCAAGTTTTTGTATAATAGCAATAATCAAAACTACCTTTTGACATTCCATTACATAGGTTTTGGTTCTTTTTTCTAATTTCATGCAAAGCTATTCAAGGGCTATCTGCGCTAGCTGTCCCTTAATTCAGCAGTGTAAGACAAGAGGGAAGGCAGCTAGCCATCACCACCCACTGCCAACTCTTTTACCAACAAATAGTAGAATTGACCGTCACATTTTAACACCCCCACAACTGAAAGGGGGAGCATGTTTGGTGTGACAGGGATTCGAACCCACAACCCTCAGATTATAAGTCGAGTGCCTTAACTACCAGCAGCCGAAAATCTATAAGGAACACGCAACAGTGTTCAAGAAGTAAAAACTTTGTTGTGCAGTGTAATTAGTGGGTTCACCTATTTCAGCCACACCCATTACTAACAGGAGCATAAAATCAAGAATACTGCCATGCAATCTCCATAGATAAACACTAGCAGTAGAATGGATCAAACTGAAGAGCTCAGTGACTTTCAACGAGACACTGTCACAGGATGCCACCTTTTCAACAAGTCAGTTCATCAAATTTCTACCCCGATCAGCTGTAAGTTCTGTTATTGTAAAGTGGAAATGCCTGGGAGCTACAACAGCTCAGCCATGAAATGGTAGGCCAAACAAGCTCACAGAACAGGACCCCCCTGAGTGCTGAGGTGTGTAAAAATCATCTATCCACAGTTGCAACACTCACCAATGAGTTCCAAATTGTCTCTGGAAGCAACGTCAGCACAATAACTGTTCATTTTGGAGCTTCATGAAATGGGTTTCCATGGCCAAGCAGCCATACACACAAACTTCGAATCACCATGTGCAAAAACAAGCATCAGGTGTAATAGTGTAAACCACAACCCCGTTGGACTCTGAAGTAGTGGAAACACATTCTCTGGAGTAATGAATCATGTTTCAGTATCTTGCAGTCTGATGAATGAATCTGGACTTGGCAGATGCCTGGAGAATGCTTCCTGCCTTAATGCATAGTGCCAACTGTAAAATTTTGCAGAGGAGGAATAATTGTCTGAGGCTGTTTTTTATGGTTTGGGCTAGGCTCTTTTGTTCCAGTGAAGGGAAATGTTAATATTACAGCTCACAGTGACATTCTGGAGAATTGTGTGCTTCCAACTTTGTGGCAACAGTTTGGGGAAGGCCCTTTTTTGTTTCAGCATGACAATGTTCCCGTGCACAAAGTGAAGTCCATAAAGACATGGTTTGCTGAGGTTGGTGTGGAAGAACTTGATTGGCCTGCACAGACCCCTGATAAACCCTATCAAACACCTTTTGGAATGAACTGGAATGCCAACTGCGAGCCAGGCCTCCTTGCTCGACATCAGTGCCTGGTCTCACTACTATTCTTGTGGCTGAATAGGAGCAAATCCCTGTAGCCATGTTCCAAAATCTAGTGAAAAGACTCCCCATAAGAGTGGAGGCTGTAATAGCCACAAAGGGAGGACCAACTCTATAATAATGCTTATGGTTTTGGAATGAGATGTTCAACAAGCACATATGTGTGTGATGGTTGGGTGTTCACATACTTTTAGCCATGTAGTGTATTTCCTCTCCTCTTCAAGACCTTGGTATATTTAATTTTCTACAGTTAAACAATATTGTAACTATTTATAATAAATCCTTTATTATCTCATGGAATTAAGTAATCGCTCAATTTCATGTATGTTTTATGTGATTAAGTATCAACTCTATTGTTAAGTACCATAAGTTCTAACTTTTAATAGTTTAAGTTACCATTCTCAGTGAAATTAAATAAAGGTGGCAATTCTCTCCCAGTAGGTAATTTTGTCCCTGGTTCACGTAATTCATCAAAAAAGGTATGAGCACATGCTTGCAGAGGAGTGATACGAGCTGATGGAGTATATTCTAGTAACTTTGCAACAAGATCAATAGCTTCAGGTGGTGTCCGAGCTCGGAATACCTAAAAAAAATTAATTTTTTGTGATAAGTGTTTAAAATAACAATTCAAACATTACAATTACAAAATGATTTTCATTCTTTTCAGTCTTCCCAATTTTCTTTTAAGTACCATATTATCTGTTTAGAAGAAACAATTGAAAACATTACTCATTACAGTTTATTCAGAAGTTTAATACTAAAACTTTTGTAAGTTTCATTTCTACAAGTCCTTTGTAATGCACACAAATAATAAATACATAATTGGAGGTGCAGCTTCCTATACACAAAGAAATACTAACCAGCTGATTGTAACCTTTTATTTCCTTTAAATAATTTGTTATAAATGATAAAAAACAGAATTACGGTTGTACAGTATTCATTTCAAAATAATTGTAGGAACAATTATGACATTTTAGAGAGTCAATTTTATCAAATAAATGCTTTATAGAAATTTAGAGTGCATATTTGAAGGAATAATTTAATTCTTTATATGTTTTCAGGTAGAACATTCTGTAAATGCAACATTACATAGTTGGACATGTAAACTACACGAGAGAGAATTTAAGAGAAACTATATTTTTACATTTAATTCACAGGGACTGAAAAAATATAAGAAACATCATTCTTTATGACATATCGTACTATAATTATGCTGTTTTTGTCAAATATCAATCCATTTTACAATGCAAATTATTATATACATTATATTTATCCTCCAGTTGTTATTGCTGTATGGATTAAGAAAATTTTATTCAGGTAATTGTGAAACGTGTACTTTCTCAACTACAGTACCTGCATAATAATCACCATAACAGGTACATAAACCTAGGTTTAAGTCGCAAGTTACTTGAGCTTCACAAAAAAATTAAAAGCATTTTTTTTCATGATAAATTATTAGCTGCATATATCACATGACAAATGAAGTAAACTTAATGATGAACAGTAAAATGATGGCAACAACAATGAACATTTGACATGTGAGAGTAACATTTAATTATTGAATGTCTTAGAATATATATATTCCATCTTCAGCTAGCGATATTGAACAGGGTAAGACATTAGGTACAAATATTTGTAATCTTGTAAACGTAAAGATGAAATAAATTTAAAGCCAAATAAACAAGAACAGGATAATGCAACAATTGTAACAATATTATACAAATAGTCAGAGCAGACTTAACTGTAGTGAAGCTGCGTTATTATTTAAGATTGTAAGTTCGTTTACAACAGACAGACTTTAACTAAAAATTCAATATTGGTTGATCCAAATGAGATGCTTTGAAATTTGTAAACAAGATAGGATGGTATTTTTTTTTTCATTGTGTGTGTGACTGATAAAGTCTGGTGGATTTTATAGTTTTTTTGTGTTTTTTTTAACCAGTTCTGTTTGATACTTCCACATGTTCACAGGCTTGCAGGTGTAAGAGGCATATAGTGCTGCCAATGTAAGTGGCATAACCACTATACATGTGTATTTATATACAATCCCGGAATGTGCAGGAGTAGGTAATAGGTCATTAGCACTGAATAGATTTTGTATTTTAAAAGGTGATTCAACTGTCATTTGTAGTTGAACTTGCAAATACAATATATTAATTATTCCTAAAATTTGTAACTTTGCTATGAAACTTTGCTTACCTAAAAAAAAAAAAAATCAATCAATCAATCTTAATGGGTATTTGTCAACAATGTATGGATTCTTTGGGAGTTAAATCTTTGAGAAAGGAACTTGTGTTAGGGCTTGAAAAAATGATGGGATAGCCATTGTTTATTAGAATTTTTGTAGGTGGTGATTTCAGTATGAACTGATCATTCCTTTTTTTGTAGACAAGCAAAGTTCCATGGCAAAGTCACAAATTTTAAGAATAATTAAAACATTTTATCCACAAATTCAACTGCAAATGAAATTTGAATCAGCTTTCAAAATACAAAATCTATTTACACCTAAGGACCTATTACCTCCCATGCAACATTCCAGGGTTGTATATAAATGCAAGTGGTGCCTATAATGTTACTTAAAATTGGCAAAACTGTATGCTACAAACACCTGCAAGCCTGAAAACATGTGGAAATATCAATCAGAACCTGTTAAAAAAATAACCAAATCCACTAGGCTCTACAATTCACACACACAGTTAAAACAATCACCACCACATCTTGATTACAAATTTCAAAGTCATCTCATCTGGATCATCCAATAATGAACTTTTACTTGGAGAAAGTTTATCTATTACAAATGAATTTACAACTTTAAATAGTAGCACAACTTCTGTAAAATTACATCTGTTCTAAATATTTGTATAATACTGTTAAATTGTTGCATTATGCTGTTCTTGTTTACTTGTTTGCCTTTTAATTTACTTCATCTTTATATTCTGTATTTTAATTACTTTTTATAAAATGTTTGAACTTTATAAATTTTGATTCCTGTTGAATAAGTCTATTGCAAACAAAATTAAGATATAAAATAATCTGGATGGAAATGGTCAAAGTAAAAAAACATGTGTAACAATCACAAATTTCATACATAATAATTAATATGACAATTAAAAATTTAATTTAAAGAAGGGATACAAGAAAATTATTCACATAAGCATACATAATTTCTCTTTGTCCTGAAAGTAACATAATACAATATACAACAACGGCACATTAAAAACCTCAAATGTTAAAAAGGATAATAAATTCTCCAAAACACATTCCAGTAATTAAAAATTATCTAGAAAATAAACAATATAAATCAAGACAAAAGTGGTTTGTAGAAAACTACTACCTTTTGCCAAGGATGGGCCTTGATTTGAGGAAACTTAAATTCTGTGTAGTTGCGGTTCATCTCCCTGATTTGTTCCTTGGTGGGAGTACCAAGAACCTTGATAATCTCTACCAACTGGTCCACCCCACTGTCACCAGGAAAGATAGGCTGACCAAGTAATAGTTCTGCAAGAACACATCCTGCTGACCAGACATCTGAATAAAAAGAACACCACAGACTTTACTAAGCAATATATTTATAAGCTCACAGACCAAACCTGATTACAAGCAACAGAAAGATAGACAGACTGCACTGTTCTGCATTTTGTAAATATAGTAGCATGTAAAGTCTATACAAAAATATAAAACAAGGCATTTCATACATATGTAGACTTTACCACTAAAATATTTTGGTTCTTTAACTAGCCATTTAATTCCTCATCATTTTTTTTTTTTTAAGACTGTATTACACCATTTAAAATAAAAAATCTGTATGTATGTATGTATGTATGTATGTATAACTGATATAGGTAAGTAACCAAATGAAGATGAAACAGTATTTATAACAATGTTCAAGAAGCATGTGTATATTTTATATAAAAAAATTCTCAGAACAGAACAGACTAAGTTAATATTTTTCATGTAACATACCCAGAGAGTGAAAGTTCTATCATCCCAGGCACAGAACAAGAAACTTAAAACATTTAACAAGTAGTGTTATCTTGATATTTTACCTGGTGTGAAAACAGGCTACCTACAAATTACCTACAATAAGGCTAATTTAGAAGAAACACCTTCTATAAGCATTTAATTTTAACAGAAAAAAAAGGTGAAATTTTCCTAAAATCCACAGCAGTTGACGAACAGGATTTGTAAGGTGATGTTAGAATTCCACACCTCCACCCATGTGACTTGAATATACATTCAACAGTATGCGAATACACAGTAATCAAAGATTTACAAATATATTAGTATATTTTATATTTGATAAAAAATAATGCGAGTTATTACACAAAACTGTTTCAAATTCTGACAACAATTATAACAATTAAGAATGGAAAATGGTTGTAAAATCATGTTTATGATTGGTTAAACAACAACCTGATGATAAATTGCTGATTAATTAAACATACTTGGTTAATTATTTTAATTTTTTTTAATTATCCTGTTTTTGTTGCTGTGGGATACAGCACTACTGTCATTATAATATGATCAAGATCCACTCATTAGCCAATTAAAAGGTGCTTGTGCAAATGGACTTTTATACATCACTGTATGATAAATGGAAATTGCTTTCACACAGATGATTTTCAATTATTTATCTTAAAGTTTATCAACCTTTACAAGTTACCATTATCAAGGTCTTTCCTTGCAGTGAAGTACATATTTTTAAAAGCTTTGTTTTAAAGGAAAAAGGCAAACTGATGTACTTTCAAGGTTTACAAACATCTATGTAAGCCCTGTAGAGTTCAACAATTTATTCACAGTTTTAGTCATTTTAAACTATTTCATCTACCACAAATATAATTTTACAATATTTCATGTTATAATGATTAGATGTTAACTTAAGTTGCTTAAAAATACAATTTTCTGAAACTCTTAATGCAAATTCAATATACTCAATAGAAATGTTTTCAGAAAGGCTATTTCACATCAGCAAATCAATTCTCCTAACAATTTTCATTTTTTAATCAACTTAGTATTTTCTTGAACAATATAATACATTTATTGACAGCAAAATATGGAATTTAGTATATGAAACCTAGTACACTAATCAACCAACCAAAGTAATTAAAGTTCATTCACTCTGAGACCAACATCAATCTTTAAAGAACACTAGACAATCACAAAGACATGCTCATATTATTAAAACAAGATTATCAGCCTCCTTACCTATCATTGTTGTATAGTCAGTAGCACCAAATATCAGTTCCGGTGCTCGGTAGTAACGTGAGCAAATGTATGAAACATTTGGTTCACCTTTAATTAGGTTCTTAGCACTAAAATAAAAAAAAACTTAAATGTTAGTTCTTGACACATAAAATTATTTCATGAAAGAGTTTAACAAACAAATTAACAATATATAACAGTTAATTCAAAACAGTATGGCTATTTATATTTCATTTTCTGAAATAAAATTTGAATAATCTTCAAATGTTGTCTCTCAACGTGTTAATATTTTTCATCATTCTGAAGCAACTATGACAACACTGCCTACTTATCTAGATTTTTTTTTACTCAACAGAAGCAAATCAATAATTATTTATAATTACAACTATTATTTTATGTTAAAAGAAAATGAACATACTTATAAACTTACCAAAACAAAAACATGAAAACCTCACATTGAACTTGGTATAAACCACATACAGCATTTGCCAATCACCCCACCCACATATGGTGATTATTTATAAGATAGTACATATATGTTAATATGAACTTTATGAATGTTTGTAACTCATCAATTTATCAGCTTGCAGATGTAGCCTTCATTTATCATTTCTACAGATGTGTGTATTGAAGAAGGTGTTATCTCCAACAAGAATATATTGAAGGTCATAGGAAGCAGTAAGGCCAGTCAAGCCATGACCTGACCAATTTTCATGGCATATAAAACTACAACTCGTATTAAAACCTGCTTCTTTTAATTAAATACATAATTTTGTGTATGTAATATCTGTAGTTAAAATGGCTGAAGATTCAATATCATAGCATTAAATTTTCAAACATTTTCTCACGGGGCATATCCCCAGATATCAACAAAAATAGCATGTTTTGTATTCTGATATTGTATTTTGCAGGTATCACTAGATGATGTATACAAAACATTCTTAAAAACTCAAATATTAGTGTAAATTACAAATATGGTAATGGAAGAAAGCTCAAACTATTATTAACTCTTGCGACGGGTCACAGGCAATGTTATTGTTTGTTGACTTGCATTCAAAATTTTATTGAACTACTGTTTTATGAATTTATGTCAATAAATCTGGAATCAAACTGTAGTTTATAATTCAAACTTTAATATTAACAATGAGTTACTTTATTAATTTCAAAATAAATATTATGAAAATACATCTAAATATAGATTTTATTGAGTCATGTGGTATATTGAATGCAGCACTTTAAAATTAGATGTTTGTGACATCAAAATAACAAGTCTATAGTTTTATACAAATTAGGAACTCAAATTACTAATATTAACAAGCTAGAATATAAAATAAAAACCTCATACCCTTTTATTTTGCTGTATTTAACTTGTGTACCAAACCAAATACCATGGCTCCATTCATCTCTTTCCATTTTTTGAAACAATTTCTTATATACTCTTACTACAGTATACAAGATGTGTAACCAAACAACAGCTTAGAACATCTCTAGTGTTTTATTTCAGCCATTCTGATCTGTGAAATGGCTACCATGTTCTTTCGATCCAAGTTTTCAAAGAGGTAGGTGTCTTTAGTCTGCTCAAAGTTTCACATTTTTTAAAATCTAAATACATCTTAGTTATTTATGATACTTTGTTTGTTCAACTGTATATATAAAATGTAAAAAAATTTTTTGATATCGTCCATGTGTGAAATTCTAAAAGGCTTAGCAACCTACGTTCAACAACAACTGGATATAAAGGTCTTAGTGAGAAGAGATAATTGTTTGCTTTTCTTGATGTATTGCTCTATATTTTAAGAAATATAAGTCTAATAATTTATTTCTAAATAATAATAATAACCTGTAATCTATATATAATGTATAATAATTGAAAAGAGAATGTATATTACAAAATACTAGTCCATTAAAACAATCACGACAGTGAAGACTAGAGTTCAGTTTTATATTACTGGATATATACCTAAGGAGTACTCATCCACTGCATTAATACAAGTTATGTAATGTTAGCTGGGCATGACTGGAAGGTCAATACAATAAATTAATAAATATATATGTTTATGTAATGTTAAGATCAATATAATAAAACAGTAAAATATATATACGTTCACATGTAGTGTTATGAGACTAAGTTACTTCTTAAACTAAACGTTTGTATTTTCATTTACTTTCTAATTTTTTTACAATAGTTATGAGTATAGAAAATAACAAAATATAAAATCTTACTGAAAACAAATGTTTGAAATGTTTTTAGGTTTTATATATTATGCAAATAATATTTGAGATTCTTGGGAAGAATAGCTTTTTAATCAAAACATGAAATCACTTTTCACTCAGACTAATAATGAAAGACTATTTTCACAAATCTTTAGTAAAAATATTTCATTAAAAAGCCTACCAAATTTTGTGAAGATACATATATGGTATCAAAACTTGTAGTGCAAATACTTAGTGTGCAAATATGTAGGTGAACTCATGTATATTATACCAAAAATGTAGCCAAAGGGTGAATGTAAATTATCTCAGGACATGTCACCTGGCATATAGGAATAATTCCAATAGTGATCTGTCCAGTAACTCAGTTTTAAGAACAGGTGGTTAAAGTCACCCTAAGATAAGAAAAATGTTGATCCAGAACAATCATGTAGCTGTACATAAACCTATGCAATGCAGAGAGAACCAAATAAAAAAAACTCAACTGGAAAATGGGGCATTTTCTTGTCATTAAACACTAGGCTATGCAATGGGTCTATGCTGTGCCCATCACAGTTATTGAAACATGGTTTGTGTTATTTTGAGTTTCATTTTTACATTTGATTAGTGCAGAGAAACTTGTTTGATCATTCTGTAGGCTACTTAGAATAAGATCTAAATCTACAGCAGATGTACAATACTTTTTTATGAGAACATGTAACTAAAATCATGAAAAGTTCAGATATTTGCAAAAGCCAATGTTGAAATTAGGATTTGAAATTATATATGAACAGATCTTGTTGAGTGAGTTCTAAAAAAAAATAAATATAGTTTTACATTTTTTTCTGTTATCTAATAAAAGATATTACAAATTAACATTTTCAAGGGGAACTTTTTTTTTTGTTCACCCCCTGCAATTGTGGACTATAAATAGTTTGTTGGAGAAGTGGACCTAAGTGACGAACAATTAAGTTACCATTCTACTGCACAAAGGACTATAAATTGGAATTGAAAAAAATTTTTTTTGACTTGACGGTTGTAAATGCTTACATTTTGTACAAGCTATAGACCAATCAGCCGGCATTATCCCAGAAGGCCTTCAGAATGGACCTGGTCACAGCTCATATTGAGCCTCAACTTCAAAAAAGACCAGGCCCATCTGGTATATCACTCTCTACAACTGTACAAGACTCATGATTTCTGAAACTTACTCTTGGCAGGCTCTTCTCTACACTTGCTGACACAAGTGTAGGGAAAAAAGTGAACAGAAAAAAGATGCAGAATGTGTCTCCCTAGAAATAAAAGTACTTACAAAATGTAAAATGTGTACAATTTCTTTGTATGAAACACTTTGAAGAGTATCACACCAACGTTAGTCTTAAAAAAAGTTAAGACTATGTACAAGGTCTGTCTGCCATTTTCCTTTATAAGCAGTTTTTCATTTTCTAAAATAAAAAATTAACAAATCTTAGCAGCATTTTAGCTTGGTTTTTCACTTTAATATTTCTGTAAATTTTGTTAGTATTCATACACTTACATGTAAAATAGTGATGCTCTCTTTCACATGTCAAAATCAGTTCATAATGCTATACTGTATATATTATCATAAGTTTGGTTTTTGCAGTTTTCTTAAGTGTTTGTAATAAAAATACATATCTATAAGTTTCCATTCATTCATAAAGTTTTCCTATGCACAACTTTATGTATTTGTTTTGATTCATACAGTTTGAAATTGTATTATTTCTTTTAGGCATGTATTATAATGCTATCATTAGTATGGCTTTTACAGTTTTCTAAAATGTTTGCAATAAAAATACATGTCTATAAATTTCCCTTTAATCACAAAGTTTCTTCTGTGCACAATCTTGTGTATTTGGTATTGGTTCATGCAGTTTGAAACTGCATTATTCCTTTAAGATATGTATTATAATTTTATACTGTATATGTTATTACTGGTATGGCCTTTTATAGTTTTCTAAAACGTTTGTAGTAAAGTACATGCCTCTCAATTTCCAGTCACTCTTACATACAGTTTTTTCTTTGCACAACTTTGTGCATTTGTTTTTGATTTATGGAATTTGTATGTGCATTATTCCTTTCAGACATATATAAACAGTTTTATTCTGTTCTGAGTTTTATGTATGTGTTCTTGATCCAAACAATTTGTAAATCTATTTTTCATTTTAGGCATAAATTTGTGTACAATATTATTTCCCTATATTTTTAAAATACTTTTCCACATGTTATGAATAAACTTATTTAAGAAAGCTAAGTTTCAATTGTTGTAAAATTTGGTTCTAACTTACTTCAGTTCAGACAATTAGAATAACAAAATCAGTAGGTGTAACTATGTACTGGCCTACAAAACACAAATGTAACTACAGTACAAATATACTGAAAATTACAGTGATATTTTGCACATGTATATAAATATATATATTATTTACTCATAAATGTTTAAAGTTTAGCTCTATTTCCTAAAATGTAGAAATTAAATGAAGAATATACTGAAAAACAAAGATAGAGTAAGTAACCATGTTAAAAAATGCTGCTCTCGTGCATCAAATATGCTAGACTTCACCATAAGTCTTGTTTATTCTTCTGTGTGGAATGTGTAGAAATAACTTTTATAGGCTTCAAATATTAATTTTTGAAAACTAAAAAATCATCAAATTACTCTTAGTACACTCACAAAATGCCTGTAATTTATCTGTCTTTAAATAAACTATATGTGGTTAAAAAAATATCCCATTCTGAGCAATGACTTATTTCTCAACACTCAACAGTTTTGTCAAAATTACTATTTTTCCCTCAAGTTATTTATAAACAATTATCAATATTAAATAGAGGGTAGAATGTTATTTCTATCTGTTATAAACAGGAGCTAATTAGTAGTAAATGAGACAAAAGAAAAGCTTGCAAAAGATTGGCATAATGGGAGGAGCTACTGTGGCAGATTCAGTAAAAATATTGGTATCTCAGCAAATCACAGAGGAGGGTGGTTCTTATATCATATTTACCTTGTCTATATTTCACATTCTTGATTCTCATTCTTAGCTACTTGTACATGTTTATTAGATGGGAATAATAAAATGGAAACTGAACGATAAGACAAATGGACATGTTATGTGACACAAAAATCAAAATTTAAAATTTTTTCTTAGAGCAAAAGGACCCACATACAAAACATTAACCCTCTTATGCATGCATATCCTTTACCCCATGTGTCACAAGGTTTTAGTGATTTAAGTAAAAAATTTAATTCAACTACTTTTTTTTATGTCATACAAATTAGTATAGCATAAAATTAAAGCTAATAATCCAATTTTAACAGTATACAACTTAAGTACTTAAGCTTATAAAGAAATGTTTATAAAAATCCTCAATTTTCCCCAGTGTGAAAAACTAACTTTTTTGCCAGGTATCCCCTCTTCTCCATTTTATTCAATACCTCTCCTATAAGCATGAAATTAAATAAATTATTCACTATAAGTGTCATCATTTATACAAACCATAATTTTTATAGATTTTAATCTTGTTTGGTTACAGAGCTATTAAGTGGAAAAACAGACTGCCCTTGTCACACCCACCCATCACATCCTCTCTTTTCAAAATTTGTTGATAGTTCTATCTTACTTTTAATACTGTATTATTTATAATCAATAGAAAGCCCAAATGTTTACCTATCAAGAGGTGTATTATATTATGTAGTTATATGAATGGAGAATTGCAAATTTTTTCTTTCAGCACAAGCTTCATTCCCATGGGATACACATTAACTGACTTGAATGAATTTGTAATGGCTTTTGTCACGTAGTTAGAAAGCCAGAAATACTGCGATAGTTACAAGACATTGCTTGCTTTTAGCATATAATAATATGATCTTTCATGCATTACTTAATTAAATAAAAATGGTTTAGTGCATTACTACCATTATTTAAAAAGGTTAAGGGTCATCAACACAGCAAACAAGGAAAAAAAAAAACCTGCATGAGTATATTATTTCTTGTTTTTCACAAGTATTTTTATTTATCATAAAAGTAATTAAATTGTAAAAAATATTAATCTCTAAATTATTTAAAGTTAAATTAGGCAATATAAATTATAAAAAATATTTCACGGGGCATGGACACAAGCAGCTTGGGTAACATTATTCAGAGTATAGTGATCTCCACATTCTGCAAGTGTATTACAACTTATAATGGCACCAATAGTAGTTAGACACTGTTCAATGGGCAATAAAAGTTAAGCAGAAACACGATGTTACAAGCTTAAAGCTATTTAGGGTAAGCAAAAGTTGTATTATGTTACAAGTTGAAGTCATTCTAGAAAGAAAAAAGTAATTTAGATTTATTTTGATTATTTTATGGTGGTTATGAACTCAGTCAAATTGACCAACCTTGATGAAATGACATAAATTAGTTTTATTGAAAACAAATATTTTTTTATGTATTTAGGAGGTTTTAGAGTATGCAACTAAAATTTGAGATTTTTAAGAGGAAGAAAAGTGTTTCCAGTCTTAACATAAAAATCACCTTGTACTCAGAATTGTAAAAAAAAAAAAGAAGATATATTCATGGACAAATTTTTTTTTGGCTTGTTAAAAGTGCTCCACTAAAAAATCTGATTTTTTTATGTGAAAGATATATTATGTTTACTAAAAGTCTGCTAAATTTTATGAAGATATATGTACCATATTAAAGGTTAGTAGTATCACAACTATAATGACTAAGTGAGTACAAAATGGTAATGTGGTTGGTCAATTCAACTCAAATCCATGTAGAGAAAGTTAATTAATTGTTTGTTTGTTGGGAATATTCATGCAAAACTACACAATGACTATCTGTGTCAACAGTTCTTTATTTTTACTTAACAAACAAAAAGAGAAGGTAGCCTGTCAACAGCATCCACTACAAACACTTGGACTACTCTTATTGAAAATAATGGGACTTCACCATTACTTTTGTAATACACTTGCATTCTACTAACAGGATGTAAATCATAGACCTACATTCTTATCATTAGGTTACTCCTGGCCTCAAGTCCTAATTTATATAGCAACATATTTACGTTTTCAGTATGATTTAGCTTTCTACACATTTGTAGACATATTTAGGCTTATATATTAAACAATATCATCCCTGTAATACAATGACTCTTAAGTATTTACACATTTCCACTGTTTACATCTACATAAAGTAATGACAGTGAAAATTAAGTTTCCTGGAATTTATGTGATCAACATTACATCTATTCCAGTTTAAGTTTATATTAAACATTTTTATTTCTGTACTGAAATTATAATTTGTTCATCTTCCTGAATTCTTACTTTACCCCCATCATCCATCCAATTTTCAATAAAATAATCTAACTAAAAAAACTCCATTGTCAAAAACAATGCATGTTAGTTTGAATTCATCATTAAACTCTAACTCAAAATTTTATAACTAATATATAATTAAGCTCCAATTATTCATATAACTAATAGTGAATAGCTGACAAAAATAAGTTTTACACTGCAGGTAATATTGTGGTAACATATGAAGTACCTGCTAAGTCTACCTTTATAGTTATAATTTATAAACAACAGTTAATGATTTGAATACAAAAAAAGTATTAGGAGAAAATGAAAGTATATAATGCAAATTAGGTCACACATTAATGTCAAACTTCAAAATTTAAGCATAAAAAGATAATCTAACAATTCTTTGCTAAAACATTTTATAGCTCAAAACTGAGTATTATAAAACATTTATTTGATGCATTTCACAAAGAAAAACTATGTTCCATCTTTTAGTTCTGATAGCTCTGAGGAATTGTGCCTGTAAAAAATGTTTATAAATTTTCTTTAGAAATATTCTGTTCAACCCAAAGTAAATATATTTTTCATGAAACAACCATCTCTATGTAATATCATAGTGTCTTGTTTTTCAAGTAATTTTCTTTCTCTGTTAGTAGTTTTACTATTACAGCTCTTTCTTACTACTGTTTTATCATTATATTATACCATATGACTACTAATGAAGCTCACCTTGGAAAACAGTTATATCCCAGTGCTAATTTAGTCAGTATTTTTAGTCTTATCCAGTCTTGTTAAGCTTAATAATTTTTGGAATTCTAGTCCAGTCTTGGTCAAAGGTCCAATTTAGTCAGTCTTAGTCTTATTTAATTAATATATTATTTAAAGTTAGAATCCAAACCATGATGCCACTTCATACACACAAAAACCATAAAAATTAAGTTCTAATGCAGTTACATAACCTATTCCCATCCTCTTGCAGCTTAATTAGTGGTACTAAGAGTGATTTTCATATGATTTATACATTGTAGTTTGAAGTTTCAGTTCTTCTACAAAATTATGAAAACACACACCCTTTACACAAGTCATTCGTGATGACGAGAAAGCTCATCCGATAAAATTAACAATGAAATCAACAAAAACAACACTTCATCAACATCAACAAATTTCCTGCAAAAACTGTTGAAAAAATTATACACATACACACACCTGGATCAAGAATATGGTCAACAACAAACAAACAATAATAAATCCCAAGAAAAACTATAAAACTTTACACTGCTGTATATCATACATTCCTGATATCAGTGAAAAATAATCACAATTTGGAAAAAAACTTGCAACAAAACACAACATTCCAGTAAACACCATATTTATTCAAAAACCAAGTACAAAACTAAAGTCCATACTATGTAAAAACTACACTGACAAACAACACCAACATTATTTATAAAATACAATGCAACAACTGCCATGACTCACATGTTGGAGAAACAAGCAGAAAAATGGAAACCATATTCAAATGACACAAAAAAACACCTTCACATTTTTGAACACTGCAAATCAAATAAACACAACATAAACATAGAAAACATCCAGATACTAAGTAGGGAAACAAACAAATGCAAAATCAAAGAAGCCCTACTTATACAGCAACTAAAACTAAAATTAAACCAATATAAATAAACACTTTTACACCTATACTAATTTATAACCTAACATATACTGCAACACCTACAATCCCATACCTGTTTACACTCTCATCCTCAAGATATTCCCAGCAACTGACAGTTGCAAACTATCTTTGTTAACCTGAAAATGACCTAAGAAGGTTGAAAGATTGTTCTTTATTTTAATAAAAGTTTTAATACCTGTACAAGCCTTCTTGAGATACATTCTTACTCAGGTCAGTTTGCTAACTAAATTGCATTAACTCTATGATGATGACTACTTGCATTGGAAGTAGGTATGCAGCTCGCATGAGAGTTCTTCATAACAATGAAATTAGTTGAATGTTTTTGTTTTAAATGATCCTAAGATTATGTGGTTTTAAAAAACAAGGTATTTAATTTTGATTTTTTCTGCTATTTACAATAAAACATTCTTTACTTAATATAGCTATTTGCTCTCAAACTCTGAATAGTTCACGTGCAATGTGATTTTGAGTATAAAAATCCTGCTATTTTAGTTTTTCACATTTCATTTGTATAATCTCTAGAATGTCCTAAATGAATATCAAATGTTTTTTTAAAATATTTATATTTTACTTTCCAGTTTCTTTATTCAATCATTAACTCTAGACATTATCAACATACAGTGCAATGAAATCTTTATATTTAAGAAATGAAAATATGTACATACATTTTAAATTTTCATAGAATACCTTTCAATCCTGTTTTTCTTGTATATTTAATTTTACATCTATCTTTTCACTTAGTTTAATTTTAATTTTCCTTTCCAATTCTTTGTCTTTTATTCTTGATGTTGATATGTCAACCTGACCTCAAGGTATTTTATAGTTATTACAAGCAAAGGTCATCCACCAATTATTTCACTGACGATCGCATATGAATTATGCCATCTTGATTGTACATTGTCACAGGGCAAACTACATCAAGTTAAATGCACACAATCACAAAATTTTCAAACAAATAATACATAACTAATTAAAATATAAATGTAAAACCTACATGCAATCTAACTGTTTAGCAAACTACACTTGCAAAACACTATACGTGCCTTAAGAAAACAACAAATTAAGCATCTTTTCTATTTAATACTACAAATCCATACACAGGTAAAGGTTTCTTCAGACTATAAATGAATAGTGCAAAATATTGTCTCATTCCATTGGTTATAAATTTGCTATTCAACTTCAAACTGGCACTTGAAAACACAAGTTTGACCTCGCAAGTGGGTGAAGTTGACCTTCAACTTAGAAGTATTAGAAGGCTGTTTCACAGGGAAGAAAATTTAGCAACATACAGTTATTAGGTAACTGTATGTTATGAGAGAGAGCTGAAAATATACTTTGATCATCTATGCCAATAGTATATATTAATTTTTTCACTGTTTCTTGTCTAAGAGATCTTAAACTTAATTTTAATCGAGTGGATCCTATGAGAGCAAAATGTACAGTTTTAAATGTTCCTGTTTAAAATAAAGGAATAACACATTACATTTTAATATACTTGATAACAGCAATTTCATTAGTACATGTTTATAGTAAAGTGGTTTAATGCAATTTTAAATTTAACTCGCAAAAGTAAAAATCTTTCACGATGTTTAATAAATCTTTCAGGAGTTTAATAAACGACTTAGCTGGAATCATATGGTAAAAGAAAAAAGAACACTATTCAAGTTTTAGCCCATTTTATATAGAATTCTAATTTGGCTTACCTGTACATTCAAAGAACTACAAGCATTAAGAAATATTATAAATAAAAACTTGAATAAAGCAACTGTTAGACACATGGTTTGCAAATACTAAAAAAGGAAAAAAAACTTGGCAGATAAAGTGAGTTAAATTATATACTTTTTTTAAAGCAGAATTTAAATACTAAAAAATTTTGCACTGTGTATTAAACAACTTGGTTCAGCATATCAAATATATAAAGAAAAAATATGGGATATCAGTGACAACTCTTTGGTGATAGGATTATATGAATTAAAAATTTTTTTTTACTTTCCACTAATGTTAGTTTGTATTTATATACTTTTGTTTCTAGACATAATTTTTATATTAATGGTGTGACAAAATGAAGATACATACTGCACAACCATAAGAGAATTCAGTCCTAACAATACGACTGGTACAATAGCTTAAGAAAATACTTATTTGAAAATTAACATACCAAAAATAACTAAATTTTTCCTCACTGGTTGGAAATTTCCAAACACTGACTGAACTTTAGCTCAACTTTACCTTCCAAAATCACACAACTTTAGAACTCCTGTCTCTGGATCTAGAAGTAAGTTTTGTGGTTTTATGTCTCGATGACAAATTCCTAAGGAATGAATGTAGGCTAAGCTCCGGAACAGCTGATACATGTACAACTGAAATGCAAAAACAATACATATTAGTTGAAAACATCTAAAATAGATTGTTTAAAATGATGACCTAACTAACCATAGTCATTTAAATATATTTATATCAAAACAAAGTGAAACAGAAAATAGATATCTTCATACTGAAAATCAAAATTGCAACTCAATTGAAATAGTTTCAAACAAAAAAGTAGCAAATAACTTAAAATATTACACATCTTTCTCAGTATCTTTTTCATTTATGACTCAAGACAAAAATTGCAATTCTCATAATCAAATATTTACTATCCAATAATTTTCATAATTCCAGCCATTACAGACACTGTGGATGCACTTACTACATACAGCAAAATGACACCATCAAATTAAAAATTTATAGTACACAAACTTCCACTTATTCTTCTAATAAGAAAACCTTATTTCATTTTATGAAAAAATGTTTGAAATTTTAAATTTTGGTTGATTTCAGGACACTACACTTAAAACCCCAAGGAAGAAAGATGGAGCATTCTGAACCAAACATGCTAACTTAAACCTTGTTATTTTAATACAAGTATAATTATTTTGATTTCAACCAAGTTTCTCAACCTCAGTTGTCATGGTGTTATATAAATAGCTATAATTCAGCTCCAAAAGTCATAGGGCTAGTGATCTAAATATAAAAGGGAAACTTTTTTTACTGTTATTTTAACTGTATAACCTAATTTGTTTTCCAGATTAGCAAAAAACTATTTAGATAACAGAATGAAGGGGTAAAAACTAAAAATTTCTTCAAATACCACATACAAAATCCATTTCTAATTTCCAACGATTTCATCCAGTAGGTTGATTTTTGCAAAGCTATAAAACAACAGGTGTATCAAAGTTAAAAATATAGCGGGTTAGAAAAACAAAGACAAAGCTACTACTTAGTTGCACAATGCTTTGCCATTAGCTGTGTCTCATACGCAACAGAAATTATATATGGTATTTAAAGTTCTTAAGTATCATGATCACAGAAGTCATTCTCATTACATAGTTTTCCCCATGTAAGAAAAAATGCCACTAATTGCCATATATTTAGTGCTCATTATAGCATAGGATTTCATAAAAACTAAGGCAGTGGTTATGTTCTTGCACCCTTCACAGTAATTATTCATTTATGAATAAAGGTGAAGGTGGCCAAAACAAATGTTATCTCGCACCCACAAAAGTGTAAGCACCTCTGGTTGGGAACCACCAAACTGAGGCAATTACCTTGTACTAAAAGTGAGAATGATTGTGCATTAAACAAAAGTTACAATGCCAGAAGATTAAATAGTAGCCTACAGAAAAGTATCAGAGTTAAAATTATTCACCACTCACCTTAATAAATGATATTGGTATAGTTTGTCTTGATTTACTATAGTGTCTTGCTACTCTATAGACCATTTCAGGAATAAATTCCATGACCAAGTTGAGGTATACTTCATCTTTCTGAAATAAAACATACTGAAAGTTAATTACTAATGAATAAGAAACATCTATATCTATTAATGTAACTATTTTTTGTATATAAAGTGCTGATTCTCTGTATTCGTAGACTGGAATAAAATGTATATATTTTTTTCCTATTAATTATATTGCAAAGTACATAAAACAAAGAAAAAATAAAATATATACTCAGTGGACACACCACATAGCCCAATTTGGCTTTGCTTTAATAAAACACACAGTTACACATGGCTATCTGCTGTGTCCACTCAGGGGAATCAAACCTCTGATTTTAGCATCATAATTCCAAAGATTTGCCATTGTCCACTGGGGGACACACTCAGAGTTAAAAAGTACTTTAACTGTGTGAAGTTATGATATATCAAAGGATCTGCATTAAAGAAATTCAAACTAGTATAAGAATTAAGTGAAAGAAAAAAATATTTGTTGAAACACACAATACTCAAGGTTCTTTAGTCAATCTTGAGACTTTGAGGGAAAAAAAATTATGCATGTGAGATGTACTTAAAAACTCTTTATGTTCCATCACTTTCATACATTTCTGCAAGCTTACCCTTTCTCCACTTGAATAGAAAAAGTACTTCAGCCTGACTATATTACAGTGATCCAAACGTCTCATAATCTGCAACTCCCTATTCTGAAATTTAAAAACAACATAGTGAAATACATTGTGATTACTTTGAGCATGACAATATAACACTATGTTCAAAGAATCATCTATTTATCCCCATTTTATTACTTTTCATATACTTGAAAAATCCTGACCTACTTCAACAAAATTTATTGACACCATAAATAAGCCCAATTTTATGACTGTACTAAAGTATCAAAATGAATTAAATTCTTTTATCTATGAACATTTTTAGAATTAGATTTTAAGTAGGGAATGACTTAAAATAGGGCAATTTAATTAATTTATTCATCACCTACGAGCAGCAGTTATATCAATTAGTATCCCATAAATTAAGATTTTAATTAATGTTATGAAAATAATCAACTAACTGAAATTAATGTTTTCAGTTATTCCAAATACCCAAGTAACTGAAATAATGCCATTACATTTATTTGTTATCAAGCACAAAACCTCATGATCATTTTGCTAAAACCATGTCTGTATATGTGAGAGGGCAAACCCCAAATATGCTTTGAGAAGTTAAAAGCTAAATCATTTATTGTATAAGCAGATAAAGATTTAGGGAAAAGGGTCAAAACCCCTACTTCATCCTTGTTATACATTTTTTTTCAGAAAGTAATTAAACAGTCAAAAATACTTTTTGTTTGTTTTAAATTTCCTGCAAAGCTACTCAAGGGCTGTGTGTGTTAGCCATCCCTAATTTTGCAGTGCAAGATGAGAGGGAAAGCAGCTAGTCAACACCACCCACTGCCAATTCTTGGGCTACTCTTTTACCAACGAACAGTGGAATTGCCTGTTACATTATAACGTGCCTATGGCTGAAAGGATGAGCATGTTTGGTGTGACAAGGATTCAAACTCGTGACTTTCAGACTGGGAAGACAGTTTGGATTATTGGATGGGTAAAAAAGAAAACTTATTACAAGTTTAACATAGTAATAAATGTACTATGTTTGGAGAAGGTTTTATCATCATCAGTTAAACAGTTCACCTAAGACAAAGGAATGAATATACACAGTACAAAGAAAAACAAATCACATTACTGGATATTGCTTATAACACAAAGGTATATTGACGTTGTTTGATTCTTTGTTTAAAATTGGTTTTTACTTTTTAACAGGTATGCTAACAGCTTTACTGAGTTGCAAAGTTAAAAAGCATGATGTTTTATTTATTATATTCACCAAATAAAATAAATCTGTCGTCAAATTAGATACGTTTACTGTTGAGTTAATTTGGTAGGCAACTGCAAAATACTAATAACTTAAATCTTTATTGAAAATCAATTTTACATTTATCCTATTCAGTTTTTAAAACAAGGCCACAATGGGCTTCCTGCTGTATCCATCATGGAGAATTGAACCCAGGATTTCAGTTTTGTTACTTAATTATTTGTATTCATGATATGTTATAAACAAACATTTTTATCCTTAGAGTAAGAGTGAAACATGTTTTCATTATTTAATTGTTAATTTATTTGATTTACACATCAGTGTAGAATTACTGCACATTTGAAAAACAAATATTGGCAATCACTTGGTGGTATTGTGTCAACATTGGTAGTTCATCTGCAAAATAGGAAAGGTTTTTAAAACTTTTTGGAAAATACTTTTTCAGACAAAAGACGTTTTTCATAAATGTATAAATAGTAACCTTCAAAAGAGATCATCATATTGAATCAAAGGTAATTTGAAGATTACCAAAAAGAAAGAAAATCAATGTAAAAGAAAATTGAACATTTAATATTATAATAATGCAGTGGTAGAAAAAGTTAAGATATTAACAAATACAGTTTTTTGTTTTGCTCATATTGATTGTTGGTGGCAAGGTGTCATAATCAGTTGATAAGCCTATTGTTCAATGAATTACAAAATAGTACTAATCACCCAGTTCTATTTACTATTATTCACAAAAGCTGAGAAAGAATGTTACAGAATTAGCATATAACAAATAGTGTTGATTAAAAAACAATTGGAATACATCATTTGTGTAAAAATATTAGTAATACCTGGTGCCCTCAAGAGTTTAAAATATTGTGTACATTTAAACATTGTTTTAACTGATTTTTAATAGCTGATCTGCAGTATGCACAATAATATTTCAATATGCCTTATTAAACCTAAAACACTTGAGGTATTTCCATGTTAATTCATCAATATATACAACTTCTTTCAATACAGAGCTTTCAAATTGTTTCAGTCATTTTCTTATATGCCATGCAACAGGACCTGAAAAGTGAGAATATATATGCCTGCTTTCACTGAATAACTTATAATAAGCATCTGACAATTGCAAAATTACAAAAATTTTCATTTTCAAAGGATAAGATCTAATGAGTATGGTGGCACAGTATTCTATTAACATAAACTGGGTTTCAAGTTTGGGGAATATTTCAACTGTTTTTATGCACAAAACTATATACTCACCTGAATTAGAAATAATTCTCATCTAATTTTCAGTGAGTTGTAACCTTTCAGATTCAATTTTGCATTGTGTGTGCGTGCATGTGCTAGTAACTGATGATGCTAGAATATTACATAAAACATGGTCAATTGGGTGCTTGAGCAAAGCTTTATCTTTTTTTTTTTTTGCATCATTAAAATGTTCTTCAAAGTCTCCTCTGGCTTCATATATTTGACATATACATTATGATATTCGTACAACTTTTTGAAAATAATCCTAATACACCATTCTTTGCCACACAATACAGTAATATAATTGTCATGATGTACACCAGTCCCATTCTAGAAGCAACATATTAACTTTGTATTCCTTCCAATACATCTGAAAGTTCAGCATTGACTGAAATGTGATTGTGTGTTTAAGTTTTCTGGTACAGAAAAAAAAAAAAATCTTATGATACCCATTTAATCAATACATCCACAGTTCTTTACATACAACACAAATGTGAAAGTACCCAAAAAAATTAAATTTGAATTGTACATAACATGTATTGATCCATCCTCATAAAGAACTAACGGAATAAAACTGAGTATTTCTAACATTTTAAACTTGATTTATATCTACTACTATAAAAAAACTCTTCCTACCATCAGATTTAGTGTTGCAAGGTATATAATTTTGTTATTTTTACAATTTTTAAGTGGTTATACTAAATTTTTTTTGATCAATGCCCTGGAAAAATTTTACCACTGTACTCTGCCTACTGAACAAACATTTTCTTCACATTATTTATTTTACTCCTAAAAAGATACTCCAGATAGATTTCCATGAAATCATCCAAATTCCTGAACATTTTTACCTACAGGAGTCAAACTCATACATAACTAATTAGAAATGTTTAATTAATCACACCAATATTATATACACAAATATACATGTACCTTTAATTCAAACAACCAGTCACATATACATTTAAATGTATTACATTTGCTTTTATCTACAGTAGGAGACCAGAAAAGTCTAACTGTGAATCTTAGTAAGGTAATAACATAACAGAAATTATGATAAACTCTAAATACTGTACATAGGTGTGTGCACTCACATCCATGTATAAATCACCCATACATTATCTTAGTTTGTAACTGAATTAAGGAAGATCATATATTTCTTCTTATACAACATTATGCATGAGCTACTACACATAATGCACTGTAAAATCCTAAAGAGTAAATGTTAAAAATGTATACTATATGAAGGATTACACATAAAAAACTTAGATACAAAATGTAGTAAACACCATTCCCCAAAAAAACTAAACTGCCAATAGAATTGCATTGATTGTATTCACTATTATATAAATGTAAAATCCTCAAGTTTTACTCTAGCTTTCTACATAGGATGAGAGGGGGACAAGTGCATCTTTCTAACATTTTGTTCAATCCCTTGTTATGGATCAGACAAATAGAATTATACATAGAATATACTGGAAGGATATAAACATTTGTAAACTGGGGTGAACTTTCAAGTTTGTAAGACAAATAATTCAGTTCATACAACTTAAATATAAATTAACACACTCTACATATCCCACCCCCTCAGATAAATTGTCATGAGCTTCTTTATAACAAGTTTAAGATTTGGAAATTCTCCATAACCAACACTAATTTAGCAGAGTAGAATTATACTAAAATATAACAGTTGAGAAATGACCCATTATCTGAGTTGGCATGGAATTACACATTATAGATTAAAGAAACACAAAATTTAGCTGCCAACTGATTTACTAATATTTCACATTTTACAAAACTCCACAATTATCACAGATGTTGACTTTTTGTTTTTTACTTTTTCTGTTTACTTACATATAGAACACGATAACTTATTCAAAGCACATGCAATTATCCAGCAAAAAGCTTATTAATTTCATTTTACTTTATATATTTTTATACAAAAACTTTAGTCTGAATTAGTGGTAACAAAATAATTTCCTATTAATGAAATATATATAGACAGTGTAAGCTGCTAAGTTACTTGTCAACCAAGATTGGAAATTGTTAATTTAAACCTGTAATCATTTTAAAATTATTATTGCATATTTATAAGAGAATGCAATCCAAGTTATTCTAAGATGACACACTCAGAAGAATAATCAGTACAATCATGGTTCTAATTAAAACATTTTAACAACCAACATGCACTATTCCATAAAATGTGGAATTTCATTCATATTTTAAATTTAAACTTACATTTTTTTACTCACACCAACAAAAGTAAATGTAAATCATATTTTTTGCAAATCAATGACTAAAGTCTTTTCAAAAGGTAATTGTCTGAAAAATAAAGCACAAATAACTTAAATCTAATTTTATAATGTCATTACAAAACAATCATATGCTTTGTTGGAATTTTCCAAGGATAATTTAATGTTTAATGTAAATAAAATACTGTTAATTGTAAACAGAATACTCAATTCATAATGAAAATTAACTGTCCATATGAAAATTCTACTTTTCCACTAATAAATGTGGCTTTTCTACAGTTGCTTTAGGTATATCTGCCAAAACTTATAAAATATGAAATATAAAACAACTGTTACATAACTAAATTTATCTTAAAGAAAATAACTACATATGAAAAAATAAAGTTATACTGACCAGCAGTGTAATTGAATTTACTCTTATCTAAAAATGCACATCTCAAAATCAGAACTACAAGTACAGTTATCCAGAATTACTATTCTATGAAGTAAAGAAAGGTCTAAATAAAAGCAAACACATTGCATATGGGAAATCACTTATGTGAAACAGATATTTTAAATAAAAAATCTAGAGGTCAGCTAAAACACAAGACATGGTATTTCATGAAGTGACAGTTATGTCCCACATAAAACAGTCCTTACAAATGATGCAGGGTATAAGAATAACAATAAATAATTTTATAAAAAAATAATATTCTCAAAATAATATATATATATATTTAGAAAAAATAATGTGCAAGTATTATGTATACCAAGAAACCTGAATGAATTATTAAGCAAAATGATGGAACAGGTTATTTCACAATCTCAACTAAACCATTCACATGTATTGCAAAAGCCTTTACAAGTACAGCTATGACTTAGGAATTCTGTTTGTATCATATGCAAGGTGTCCCCATAAACCTTTTCATAACAGGAGCCTTTTTAAATGCTTTTCTCTGCAAGTCACTATGTTACATTCAAGAGTTAATAGAACATCTATAATATCAATGTCTGAAAGAAATTAACATATTATGATCAAAGGTTTTATTTTATCTAAGTTTTAAGTTTATTTCAAAGTAAATATTTATAAACTATTTACAACTTCAGATGTATTGTCAAATGCCAACAAGTGATAAAAACTTTCTACTTTGGCACTCTGTAATTTTCTAACAGTACTATGACAGTACTGTAGAGGTAAGTCTAAACAATATGATGCTTAGATAAGAATTTTTTTCTTTTCAAAGTTTCCTGAACAAAACAGAGTTGACAAAAGCAATATCTTTTTAACCCCTGACAAATGCCATATCCATCATCAACCATTTGTTTCAACTTTATACCTTCCATATAGATTTGTACAGAACGTGTATAAACATTAGAGAGATGTAATCTTATACTATAAACTAGCACTGGTAATTTTGAAATTGGTATGCAGCAGTTGTCATGGGCTATGTGAAATTGATTATAGTATGGTTGGATGTTTGGGGAACTATAGCACTTACAGGTAATTTCTCACTTAAATATGTTATAGTCAAAGATCATTTAAATTGTATTTAGGTCTCACTGCTATACTTTAGGTAATCATGTATTACTTATGGTTTAAAATGTATACTTAGCATGTTTAAACATTATTTTTAAATGTACATGATACTTCACTTCCATTCTTAAGGCTTGTGATATTTCATGCTGAATGAAAATTTTGCCCAGTGTTGTGCATGTCTCCCAAGGAAACTGTCTTTAGAGCACTATTGACTTGTGTTGAGATGAATAGTAAGTGGTAAAGGAAAAGGATGTAAAATAAAACATTAAAAATTAACTATGTGTGAAGAGTAAAAAATAGTCTTCAACAAATTAAAATATGAATTACTGCACATATTTCATACAAGTAAAATTCACAAAGTCACAGCAAAAGGGTTGTCAACTAAGTATCAAACAAGGATGCAGGTGAAAATTTATCTAATTCGTGATGTATGACAAGAGAAAGCTTCAACAATTAATACAAACAATAAAAGATATATAAATTGAAAAAGAACTCATAAAATTAAGGAGTTGACCTGACTAGGAACATTTGACACGGAATACAGTTCTCTAAAGCCTCCACGTTTTGAACAAAAACTTCCTACTGATGCCCATAAATTCCTCTTTCTGCAAATTAGTTGAAGGACTGGAAGAAGATTTGAGGAAGAGCCATCCAAAAGAAAGAAAATCACAAGTAACACAAAAAAAATCACATAATTGTGTATGCATAAAAGAAAAAAGCTTGAATATGATTTAATGAAAGAACAATATTAAATGAAACCAAATAGGAGGTTTATACATTTTATATTACATGTAATAGATAAGAAAAATATTAAATATCCATATTGAATGTAGGAACAAGAAATAATTTACCTGTTTCAGAAAGAAGAAAAAAACTAAGTTTGAAAATGTGAAGAAAGATTAAGCGTATTACAAATATACAGAAAAAGTGGTTTCAGTCAACTACAAAACAAATGACAAGAAATAAAAATAGAGTACTGAGAAAATAGTCTGATGTAACCTCACTGAAAGCACCTATATTCTGCAAGTTACATGTAGATCAACACCAATTTCCTAGAGACAATTTATAAATGAGGAACCAGCCTAAAAATATAAATAACTAAAAATTTGAATGAATCCAGTCTATTAGAAAAGCTTGGGTTTAAAAAGTTACTAGACAATAAAATCGAGTCTGGTATAGGCTAAAATCATCATGAAAAAACCTTGAAAATGTTTAGAATGTCTATAAAAAAACAGAAGACATTCCAGTTTAAAATCAGAATGGTTTTAGTCGTATCTCTTGCCTTCTTTTTAGTCTCTTGTTACATCCATCCACAATCATGCTCCCACATGTTGAACATTCCTGAACTTCTTTTGTAGGTTATAAGTTACAATTCAAACACTACCTGATTAAAATACATGAACTTAATATTTATTTTTGAAGTTCAACAATTCAGTCTCCACACCTGGTGAAGTCAAATAATTTTATGAAATGTTTATTGAATATGCAAGTTTCCATCCACTTAACATGTAGCACATTTTCAGTATTCATATACTATTGGATAATGGAAGTATCAAAATCAGATTGGATATCCAATAAAAACTACTTTTTATTTCATTCCTACCCATTAACCAACCTAATTGGAATTAAGTTGTATGTAGATAATGTGAGGTGAACCTTTTGTTGTCTTCTATTTCTGACTTGTATGACTGTTTTTTTTTTACTTACTATTTGTTGGTAAAGATTTCCCTGTCCTTGCTGTAGTTACCGAGCTGCTTTAAACCTTTGTTTTATCTTCTGTCTCTTTTCCCTCTCTGCTCTGTTATTTTATCTAACAAGACCTCATATTCTTCTTTGTTTTTAAAGGCTTGGCTCAAAGTCCTTTTGACTGGGTAGCCACTTATGATTTCAGTTTTATTTTGTAGATGTTATTTTTTTGCATTTATTAACTTCTGCTTGTTGTCAGTATGACTTTAATGCTAACAATGTTAATTTCATGTTCATTATTTTTTTGGAAAAGGACAGATGTTTACCAAAAAATGTTTACAAATGATTATCTCAATTCTAATCATTTTTTGTGCCTAACAGGAGCAGTTGGCTATTGTGTGGCTTTTGTGACCTTCTTGGATATCTTCTTTAGGCAGTTATTAATATTGTAATAGGAACTAGTGATTTGGGGCTTATCTTTTATGAATAATTATGTTTACCTTAGCATGAATCATCAATGAAGTTTTTAGATCTCATTTCATTGGATATACAACTTGTGTTTTTTTTACTTATGGCTTTAGAATTTTGTTGGAAGATGCAAGGTGTAGAAATTGTTTCATATTTTCACTCACCATTACTTTTATGATCAAATAATGTTAGCAGATGGTTGTATTCTTCTACTAGAGTTGGCAACCAATTAAGTTTGTTGATGTTTGTCTTGTATGTTACTGTACCCACCTATCTTCATTCAGGCAGATTTGTTTTCAGGTAAGTAGTGCACTGTCAAAATTATTTAAGGAATGCTTGAAAAAAAAAAAAAAAAAAAAAAAAGAGCCTTATAAAAAAGAAAATAAATTTTAATAATAAAGTTAGAAAAAACCATTACACTCAGGGTAATTATAAGATAACTTTTATTTTAACCAAAATTTCACTTTTGCAGCTTCTTATGTATTTGTACATAAACTGTTTGATATTGCAGTGTTCATTAAATTATTAAACTGTTCTATTTCATTAGTGTAGCATAACAAACTTCTAATAGTGTTTAGAATATTTGTTACTACTTTAATATTATAGTATTGTTATACTAACATTTTTCATTATTTCACATTTCACACAAGTAACACTTTGCAGAATGATTTATGAATTACTACAGAACAAATATACAAAAAAATAAGCTACTACTTAGAATAAAAAATTTCAGGTTGAGAGGATACAAAGTTTACTAGCAGTGTTAGACTTCATGAAAAAATAGAAGAACTGCAGCTATTTACTTTGCTGTTGCAACTTTGAAAATTGTAGGTTATACTGTAGTAACATAACAGAGAAAAAAAATTGTATGCTTGTGTGGTATTCCTTGATTGGCTTTCTGTATGTATTATTATTTTACTGATTGCCCATTCTGTATATTCTGTCTTCAAAATCTTTGGCTTTCTGTGAGAAAGAAATGTTAAATGAGATTTCGTTTTCTGTGTTTGAAGTTTCAGGCTAGTTCTGCTGAGGCAGGTTTGTGTTGGCCATACATGTTTTTAGCACTGATGTGTTCTGAGATGTGAGTGTGTACACAAAGGTCTTCCAGTTTCTCATATGTATATAATTTCCACACATTACATAAAATCTGGTACACTGTTTTGTGTGGCACATTTGTCCTACTCTTTTTAATCACATTTTATTTGTGAGCATGAGGAGTAAACTGATGGTTCTTTCAGTATTTTGTGTGCTTGTGTTGTGTTGATTGTCATTTCAGGTTATTTAATAACTTTATGCATCTTGTGTTGATATGAAAATAATGGTCATTGTGGGTATTTTCATATATGCCTTTTTGATTAGGGGTTTGTTGCTATTGTAATGTTTGTTTTTACGATTTGAAAATATTGGTGTGATATTCAGGGTATCCATTTTGTAATAGTGTTTTAAAGTATTTTTGTGCTGTTTGAATGATATTTGGACTTGCATCTAAGTTTAAATTTAATCTCTTTGGTTCTTTTAGTTTTCCACTTTTGTCTTGGTTTGGGTGATGTGATTTGTAATGGAGAAATGTTGTCTTGTTATATTCTTTGTAATACATACTACCCTGCCTTGAACTTTAATTTATTTCATTATTTCATTTTAATTAATTTCATTAAATTATAGTATTAAACTAGTTATTTTGTTAATTTTTGAAAAACATAACAAGGATGTACAGGTCCCCATAAATGATTGCCCACAGCAGGCTTTTTAATGGAATAAGATATGTGGTGGCATATAACAGTGACTTGCAGTGATACCCACCCCTTATAATGCTATATGAATTTTTCTTGCCGTTCCAAACACTGCTAGGATGATCTGCATCACAGAGACAATTCTCTCAATATGGGCTCTGTCAGTTTGACTGACCACATGACCTCTTTGTACTCATTTAAAGTCACTAATTGAAACATACAACAGTGTGTATATCTTCACAAAATTTGTCAGTCTTTCAGCTAATATTACAAGTCTTTCACATAAAACAAATATTTTAGTTGAGCATTTTAATAAAATAAAGATTTGTCCATGAATCAACTGAATATTTGTTTTGAATAGTCCATGTGCAAAGTAATTTTTATGATAAATTAAAAACACTTTCCCTCATCTCAAAAGTCTCAAATTTCCTTTGTGTAATCCCTAAAACCTCCTAAACGCATTTAAAACATTTTTATTCAGTAAATCTTTATAGATTATTTTCTCTGCCCTATCTCAAAATGGAATCAGTCAATTTCACTGACCTCATTACCACAAAAATATAAATAAATCTAAGTTACCCCTTTTTTCTTTCTTGAATGACTTCAAATTGTAACATGAAACTACAGTTGTTTATCCAAAGTAGCTCTAAGTTCACAACAGTATATATCTAAACATAATTAAATTTTATTGTTTTATTTTCCTATGAACCATGTATAACTGATACCTGTGCCACTATAAGTTGTAAATTACTCAGGGAACATGCTGCTCACATTACATTAAAGACTTACATTACCCACAAAATACTATGAACTGCTTGTGTGTGTTTGCCTCTTGAAATATTTTACCTAATCTACGCTTAATTAACCTAAATGCATCTGTATTTTTCATCAAAGTTACTTTTATAATCACAAAGAATAAACATGAAAAACAAGAAAAAATATTTTACCAATTTTTTTTTCTTGCTTAATATTGTTGAAGAGGGTTAACCCTAATTTGTTTTTACACTAATGATATTAATGCACTTAATTTTTATTTAATTGAATGCACAAAATAACAGACTAATAACATGTAAAAAATAGACAAATTCTGTTACCTTTCAAACATTTTCTAGGTTTCTAACCATGCAACAAGTTTTGTTACAAATTCATCCAAGCTAGTCATTAACTTTCTCAAGAGAACAATACTGGTGCCCCTAGTGAAACTGACATTTAACTATTGAGAATAAAAAGTTACACAATAAGTCACTTTCTAGATAAAAAGCTTGACTTTCTATTTTTACAGTTAATATATAATTAAAAATAAGAGAGGATTGTTAATGGGTTATGAAAGAGAGAATGTGACAAAGATGTGGCATAGGGGTATGATTTTATATTCAATACCTCTGTAACCAAACAAATTTAAAGGCTATATAAAATATGGTTTGTCTGGATAATGGAAATTTTAGGGTAATTTAGATTTAATTTTGTACTATTTTAGGAGGTAGTGGATAAAATAGGAAAAATGACAAGCTAAGGAAAATGTGCTGTGTGTCACACTAGGGAAATTCAATATTTTTAAAATATTGCTTTGTAGAATTAATTAAAACTTACATACTATTAAAATATGGATTATTGGCTAAGATGTTTCACTATTCTAAATGAATGTAAGGCACTAAAACCTTGTATCATACTCAGTAAAAGATATCCATGGCAATAGGGTTAAAATACCTGTGTAATACAACTATTACAGTTACAGAGCTCCCACTGTTTAAAACTTGGGAAAATGCTACTATGTTTAAAAGCTATTATAATGTACCATTTGATGTTATGTGTGATACACATGCCAATATTATCATATCTGCATAATATACTGAGATTATTCATTGACAGAACTACCACCTTAGACAATTCATCACAAAATTAGCTGGACTACATTTCATCAGATGGTACAATGTAAAATCAAATCAGATATATTACACATTAATATTAAATGGTCACAAAGGACTGTTACAAGAGTTAGCAATCCACCTAGTGCATCAGAAGGCAAGTCCTATTTCTTGACCAAGGGAAAAGTTATTACAAAGTGAAACTGATCAACCCTGTACAGAGTTTAAGGTAGAGAAAACAACAGACAAAACATCTTATCAAAAAAAAGTTTGATAGTTTATTTAGAGGTTATGAAATTATTGAAATGAAGTCTGACAATGCTCAGAAGAAGAAAAGCATTTCTAATCTTAAATCAAGATAGCTTTGCATGTTGGAAAGTCAACATTCCAAAAAAAAAAAATCACAACTACATCATTAAAAAATTGATATGTTGTGTGTGAAAGCCTTGTAATGTTTGTTAATATGTTAAATTTCTACACAAATTTCATTACTTTACTGTCCTTTGAATAATGCCTAACAAATATTTACAATACAAAACTTGCAAATTACATGGAAAATAGTTCATCATTAATCTTTAAGAATATCAGTACTGAGAAATTATGTCTCAATGTGCAGACCTCACACAGTTGCAAGAAGGTTCATGCAAATTATGAAAAGTTTAAAAATGAAATGTTTAAAATTACAACAAAAAGCAAAGCTAGATCACTGATTACTAAAGTTAAAAACCATTGCTGAACCACCACTTATTTATTTTTACAAATTTCATAAAGATGAGGTGAAGACCAGATTTACCTTAAATCTTTTGTCTTGTAAAACTTTCTTGATAGCAACCAACTCTCCAGTATCTACAAGTCGAGCTTGGTAAACCACACCAAAAGAACCATTTCCAATAACTTTGGTATCAGTGTAAGATACTTCCTGTGGTCTGTCAGGTCCCTGGCCTGGAGTTGCCAAAACTGTAGTCACCTTTCCTCCATCTTTACCTGTTGAAAATGGGTAGTTTTGAAACAATAAAATGAACTTAACAAATCTTCATAATATTTATGAAATATTTATGGAAAAGACCCCATTTGTATGTTTTATATTTTTACTTAAAGTTTGAAAATTCTCATTTTCTGAAAACTTCCTCAGTTATCATGCTCAGAAAAATACATGTCAATGAAAAACTGTTTTGAAAAATATCCATGAAAGAACAAACAAAAAAGTCAGGAAAAATAAAACAATGCATAAGCATGTTCAGCTTTAATAATCATGACACTAACACCTCATAGAAATTTAAAGTTATCAATACCATATCAAATGAACTGGTTACATGCTACAGATTTTTAGTTACAGCCAAAACACAAACTCTCCTCCCAGTTATGAAGTAGCACACCTGCTACTTTGCAATACAGGTAGCATGATGCCATACTTAATTTCAAACCACCAATCAAAGATAAGCAGAAGATTGGCAGCAATCTACTGTTATATTTTTAATCCAGGTTATTTTGTTACTTATTCACTTTTTTTTTATTATGACATTCAATTTTTATACCACATTCCAAATGTAAATAATAAAACTATTACACTAAATAAACAGTGGAGGTCAAGTCTTCCAACTGCTGCTCAACAAGGTAATTAAACAAACCTAATTTAGTGTAAAAATTCATAATCTAGTTAAATTGATCCCAGTTCATTATAGTATTCTCAAAATAACTCAAACTTATTAGAATACTTGAAAAAAAATCAGGAAGAAAATATAGTACAAGGTTTCTATTCAAACCACTAAAAAGCATAATGGACAACACACATACAATAACTAAAAGTCAAGTTTAACTTCACTATCACTTTGTAACATATACTAATATTTGCACTGTGATCAGATAGATATATAACTAATAATGGAGGAGATAATTATTACTTTTATTTTTGCTAACTTATAAAATGTTTATGATTCATGTAACTCGTTTAATAAAACCACAATACTTCCTTTCTACATGTACAGTAAGAGCGTATCTTTTCAATGGATGACACTAAAATGTTAGGTTTTTGGAGTATTTTCATATGATTTTGACTAATGGATTAGCAAGTGGAAAAAGAAATGCCAGTGCCCCTGAACAACAGAACTGGTATTTGCCAGTTAATCAACAATGATTTCAATCTCTGCTTGAAATAGTCTTAGTAGTTCATTAAACCTGACAGTCTTTAGTAAGTTAAAAAGTAAAATGTACATATTTCCAATTGATATTTGTGTCCCTATACAAGTGAAGAGTAGAAACAATGATGTTTAAAAATTGATGCAACCTACATACACAAAGATGAATATATGTTGTCTACACAGCATGTGCAAAAAGCATCATCCCATTGGGATGTGAAAAAAAACAGAAGGCTTAACTACAATGATGTTAATTACTATGATCATGTTCTGTACTGAAACACTTGGAAATTCTAAAATGAGGATGTAGGCAGCCTAGTTGATAACAAGCAACAGTATTCACATATAGATACCATCCATTCACAGGGAAGGGATAAAAATTTCTCTTTAGTGAAGTTTTGTTCATATAATTATTTTACACAAATGATAAATGAATGTACAGAACCATATGTACTGATAAAAGCACAAAACCAACGTTCTTTAATATAACTTAAACATTAACCAAGTGTAAAACGATTAGTCTATGCTCAACAATTCTCTACCTCTTGTTCATTTCTAGTCATACTGCAACATAACTCATGAGGAATATAAAATGATAAAGCAAAGTCTACAAATTATGATTTTGACAGTTGTTCACAACTGTCTTATTCTAGCAGTATATTACCAAGTTAAGCTCTTAGCACTTTGTTCTGATCTCTAAGTGAGTCTACTACACTGTAAGCCATAGACTGGCACAACTGAAAAGACAAACTTACTTAGATAACTAACCTATGATTTTTCAAAGCTGAGATAGAGTAAGTTACATCTCAACATGACTATATAAACAAACACTAATTGACTAAAGTCAGTACTACTTCTGCACTGAAATTGCATAGTTCAAATTTAAGATATTTTGTTAAATACTATTTTATCTTTCCTCCTATAGAAATATGAGTGCTGTATTATGCTCAACAAAAATTCTGGAAATACATGAACATATCTTTTCTTTTAGTGTCTACTCAGAGGCATGGTGGACATAGCAATTCATTATAGGGTTAGGCATGTCTACTTTTTATATTAAAGAAACTCCTTACACTTCATAAACCATATTATAATGTGAAAAAAATGGTTGCTTCACACCTCATTTTCTTTGAAAATAAATTGTCGATATTTACTTATCTCTTGACATGTTCCATAGAAGTAATTCTTACATGTGTCACTGTACGCAATTCTGTAACAAATTATATTCAAGTTGTGGCAAGTGAACATTATCTGCAACTGCATATTTCTTTCAGCAGACACGTTTTTTGTTTTTCTGATAAACAATTCTTTAAGTGTAATGCTTCTTTTCTGTCCCTTTGTCAGGTTGTGTGCCATTTAAACTTAAGATTTGATCCCTTGTGTTTAATTGTCATCAAATGATACACTTAGCTAAGGTAGTTAGATGAAGAGCATAAACATGCAGTGATGAATATTTTAAAAATAGGAAAGTTATCAAAAAAGTTAAAATGACAATATTTCAGTAAATGGGCTTAATTATTTCTTAATATTGAATATTTCCACATGCTAAATATTTTACTGTTGATTACAAATATTATACATAATGCATAATGAAATATATTACTAGCCTTTGAAAATCTTGGCAAAATAGTTAACCATATTAATAATCCATGCTTATAAGTCAAGATCACTTATGTTAATCATTGTTTCACTAAACTTAAGTTTCCATGCTGTATCATTTTACAAAGATATAGCTATATCAGTCTGCCCAGTAAAAGTATTTTAAAAGAAAAAAAAAAACAATAAATGATTAAACACTTACAAGATCTAATGAACAAAATATTTAGTTTTTTTTCCACTGATGTTGAATAAAAACTTAAATAAAATACATTAAAACTATTGTATGCAGAGTAATTCTGAAATCTAAATATCAACATTTTAAATTTAATTGATTAGTTTAATCGGCTATTCTTATCGTCCTTGGAAAAATTACTGAGTATTTGCACTCATTTTTAATAGAATTGTATTATAAGGTCTCACAGTAAATGTAGCAATAAAACATTGAAACTAGCAGAACACCCATCTGCCCACCCAAGTCTGATGGTTAGCAACACATTTTACCTACGTACTTAAACTATCAAAATATAATGCAATAAAGAGCTCTTCATAGTTACTGAAATTATACATTCTTAAAATGAACTTCAAAAGGTATGTATCTCTGAAATACTATAGAACTTCCCTTTCCAAATTTTCTTTCTTTTCTTGCTGTCAGTAAAAGTTACTCAAAATGCTGAGTGCACTTTATTCACTGAAGAACATGTATTACTTACATATTTTCCATTCTTCCAGCTTCCATGTGACTTATTGCACATGTATTAAGAGATGTTGCCTGAGCTATACTTTCCTTCCATAATTCAGATTTTTGTTAAAGTTCCAGTTGTGATGACAACCAACTATTTTCTGGTTGTGGGATTGTAAAGTATATCAAAAATAAGTACCAGTATGATGTTCATTTTAATTCTAAAAATGTCAAATGTAAATCATCTAGTCTTACCTAAGAAATACTTTAGGCCAGAATATTCACAATGAAAAAGCAGAAAGGAGCTGGAGCTAGTAAGAGGGTTTAAAAAGGATAGCAATAATTTATTGTATCTGTGGAGTTAATAATGGGAAAACAAATGGTGGGTCAAATATGTAGGAGAAATAGTTGCTTTAGTGTTTCTTAGGAGAGCAGCCCAAACAAATACAAGTGGGAATATTCCAGTAGTTACAACTCACTTTTCATCCATATCTAAACACTTCAAGTCACAAAATTGGTCAAATTAATGGAACCCATGATTTCTCAGTGATAAGACTCAACAATTTGAGAACAGTGCAATGTCAAATTCAAAAATTAAAAAGAAATACAACATGAAAGGCAGATGATACCATCTTGATTGAAGCCAAGATAACTAAGAATGGGCAACACACCTCAGATCTCTAATACCATGCAAAGATGTGCACACACAGACCTGGAAGTATACATCAGGTGGCAACACACTGTTCCCTTCTAGTGTAACATCCTCTCCTAAATACCCAGTATAAAGAGTAAACTTAAATATAACAGAAATGGAGAATTTAATTAGCATCTTAGTGCTGACTGACTTAATCCATACAAATACAAAATCTCATAAGAGTTTATCTCAAGTATTTCAATAGGCTAGGTATCCTTGAAATGGGTACAGACAGTGTTGGCCATATTAGATATACAAAACATAAACATAGGTCCAAGGATTGAATAATCTCTATATGGAGAATAACTTACTTGCTTTATAATGCATCTAATTTGAAGAATAATTAAAGCAATCAACATCCCAATGTTGACAAAACAATATAATGAATGTAAACAATGAAGATCCACCCACTTGTTGCCCTATAAGATGTCCTCTAAAGTGGTGGTTCTCAACTCTTCCTACAATTGTACCTCTTTCAATAATCTGATCTGACTTGCCTTGTGGACCTCAGTATTATCTGCATGCCTGGTACAGTTTATGTTAATAATATGCTACATTACCATATATAATGGTATAAAGTGTAGGGCAGTAAAAAAAACTACTAACTACTGGATATTTTTTACGTTAAGCAACAGTTGAAAAACAAATACTTTCTAATTGTAACAAGAAAAGTCCATGTTACTATTCAATTTTTTTTAAGAGATCTTAATTTCTCAATGCTTCAACTATCCCCTGTTGAAAAACACTGCTCTAAAGGGTATCAAGGTCAGCAGGCCAGAAAATATTGTCAAATGACATACTTGATGAGATGGAATCCAAACTTCACAATAATGTTAAAGTTCATCTCAGTAGCACAAAAAAAACTTCATAAATGTCACATTGAATAATTAATGTTACCTGTATTGCATCACATTACTGAAAATTTGGTAATTTGTGATAAAATTAAGATTTGGAAATAATTGAATCTAATCTCAGAACTACCACATTATAAAATTTTCAGTACATAGTACCAAAAGCTCCTATCATTAGCAGCACTGTAATATAGCAGTTCCTAACAGTGGTATCCATGAAAGCACATTCTGATCATGATTTCAGCAAACTGCAATGAACCATAGAGACAGTTTGTTCTAAAAATATCATCATATAATTGCTGAACAAAAAGTCAATGAAAGAATTACCACCAAAAATTGAAATAAATTCCAAAAGACCCAGAAACTTGAGTGTTTGCAAATGCATGACTTTTTCAGGAATAACAGAAGAGGTAAAGATCACATGAACAGGAAGTGTTTGGCAAGGTGGCTGGAAAACTTCACCAATCACAAATGATTAACAGTGCATTAGGCAGCATAAATATTGAGGTCACTTCAAGAGATGTTTCCAGCTTTCATGATGCATATTTCTTTTTCCACATTTATTATTCCACACTAATTTTCTCTTTTTACTCCTTAAGAGCAGTCAACTACTGGAAATCATTGTGTTTCTTGGTGTTTGTTTTTTTGATCTACTGTAAAAAGTAGGTTTTATCATAAAGCAATAAATTCAGATAGAGTTGATAAGAGTGTGATGGTGGAAGGTTCATAACTCATTTATTTTGTGAATCTATAACAGTTCAAAGGATCTGTTAGAAAATCTCCTTTGCCAAATGTATTAATGATGAACAGAAATAGTTTATTTAAATTTTTTGATTCAATGTTCACATAATCTAAACTATTTTCGTTTTCTTAATGGTCAAAATTGTGCCATTTTACAAATATAAAACCATGCATTAATTTAGTTCAGTTTCTTAATCACAGAAATATAAGATTTACTAAGTGTTGAATAATTATCTAGTTTGGTTAATTGATGGTCATTTACTACCAAAGAAGCAGGATCTAAAACTAGGCACCAGTAAAGTAGGAGAAAATGATCAATCACAATAGTAACTATGTTAATCAAACAATCTGTGTGTTTAACAAAGAATACTTTTACACAATTTTAATTCACTCTACAATAGCTTTCTCAATGTTATGAACACTACAAAAAATAAATTTTTAAAAAGATGTAATTTAATGTTTTGTTACAATGTATACATAGAAGAAATTTTTGACTACATTAATTAAAACCTATGCCACTATAAAGTCTACATGATGTAAACTTAAACATTATTGAGAACACCCAGTTTGATTACAGAACACATACTAGTCTACAGCCTTCAAACAGAACAGCTACATTTCCTAAAGTTAGGGCTTACTGTGAGCTAAAAGGGAGTGATCTATGGTATCCATGACTACAGATAGGATATTATAATCTGAAGTATACTTTTGGTTTCCTAAATACACAAAAAGTAAAATATAAGAAAATACCAATGTTATAGAAATCTAAAACTTTATGATAAAAATCCACTTAAAAGCTTGGCTTACTGCACCAAGTGACACTGGTATGTTTAGTATATTTTCTTTCTTTTTCCTTTTTCATTAAATTTTTCTTATCTGACAAATTACACAATATCACAAATCTCTCATAGAACATTTTACCAAAATATTTATATTAATTACTTTCTAATGTTCCGATTAAGTTAAATCTCAGTTAGATGGTAAAATATTGAAAATTCCAAGGATGTAATTCATGTAGAAGATTGTTTACACCATTTTATTTTTACAGGAGATTCCTCTGGTGAATACTAAAAACATTTGGTGATTACATGTTACATTACAAAGTATAAAGAAAATTTATTTTTTGACTACATTAAAATCTATGATACTGCAACTCAACAAGATAATGTAAGTTGTAACAAATTACTGGGAACACCCAAGGTTTGACTACAGCACAGACACCACTCTACAGCCATCAAATGGAACAGCTTTATTCCCTAACAGTTAGTGCTTACTGTGAGCTGAAGGGGAACGTTCTGTGGTATCCATGACTGCAGATAGTATCTACCGTGACTGCTGTAGGTTTGTGCTGCTTTCTCGCTAGTTGAGTTGTGTCTCTCACAACACCATGGGACCTGCTGCATTCAGCTGGCCTGGTTAAAGGGGGTTAAAAGTGGCTCTGTTATCAACAGAAAAAACAATACACAGAAAACAAATGCAGATTGTTATTTTTGGATGGTATTATGATGAGTAAGAACATCTTCTTACACTTCAAACCCAAATTAATTGGCAATAACATCAACATGCATGCACCACATGTATACTCCCACTCTAGAGTACCTGCATTTTATAAAATATTTAATTGTGAAACCCAAGTTTATCAATTATATGAATTATGCACAAGTCAAAACAAACCAATTTAGAAAATTATCTAATCACTTACAAATAGTGCAAAATAAATTATTAAACGACAAAACAAGACATTCTTAAAACACCAAAAAACAGCTATGTAACATCACATCACACATTTCTGAACAAATACCAAGAGTTAATTACACAATTTACAAAGGATATAAAAGTACAAAAAAACAACATTTTACAGATACTGTTATGACAAATAAGTTTCATGAATATTTGTTTTAGCTATGTTGTTGATTCTTTATTGTTCCTCTAACTATTTCTTAAAAAATGTTAAAACTGACAACTTATAAATACATAAAGAATAGCTTATGCTTATAACATCACATAGGTAACAGAAGTTAGCTGTTACACTTTATTTTGCCAGTGTTTTTGTTATGAATACAAATTTAATTTTGTGAATTTTAGAGGTCTATGAGACTTAGGGGAACCTGATCATACAACTTTGTTTCCTGCTAGAAACCTTTTTTGAAAAATAATAGAAAGTTATCAAACATGTATGCTATTTACTTAATACTTAACACTTTTTTTTGGTAATAACAAATAGATACATATTTAATGATGTAAATAACTGTTAATGTAATGTATACAGTTGTGTAGCTCAGAAGTACTAAACTATTTTAGTTTAACTATAAATATAATCCTCACTGAAAGTATTACTTTGTTAATTGTTGGGGAAGTTTAAAAGAAAATATTTTTATACATTCAGTTTTGTGAAGAGGACCCAGAACTGCTGGAGTTGCACACTTTTTAAGCATGAATCCCCTTAAAAATGGTCAAATGCAAATTTCCATTACTAGGCATACATTTTACTGGATGAGTTCTTTGACACATTTTAAGTAAAAACATAACTACTTTCACTTTACTTTTGATCAATCAAAGAATCACTAATATGGAATTCTAACAAATCCCAAATGAGGAGAAATATCTGTATGACATTGGAAAGCCTCCCAACAGTGAATAATAAGGTACTAGCCACATTGATCTTGGCTAGGTGCACCATTATTCTTACATTTCTTTGAGTTGCTCATGAATTATTTTTTGCAAGTTTATACATAAAAGCATTTATAGAGATGTGCTTTACTGATAAGTAATAAAATACACAAAAAAGTATGGTTAATGCACTAGTGTATCGCTCATTCACATTCAAGATCAAACACGCAATTTGTGTTTAACGTACCACATCTACACAAATTACTTAACATCTTGTTTTGGAAAAATAAAAGATGTTGAAAATTGTAAATATAATTTGTTTAATGTAGAAGTAACTAGCAAAACAGTGTTCATAGAATTATATTCCATCAACATAATTGTTCATATTTTGTAATATTTTTTTATGAAAAATTATGCCCCTGTTTTCTCTGTGCCACCAAAACTTGATTAAATGTGTTTTTCTTATGGCAAAACCACATTAGGCTACCTATTGTGTCAACTAAGGGAAGCAAACTTCTGATTTTAGCATTGTAAATACAAAGACTTACTGCTGTTCCAGTGGGGGACTAATACTGATAGGATGAGACACAAGTCCTTTAAACACTATAACCTTGGAACAACACTATATTATGATGCCTCATTGAAAAAATCTTGCAGATGCCAGACAAGGAGCCATGATGTAACTTGCCAATGCTTATATACACAGCTCTCCATCAATGGCTATAACACTGCAAGACAAATTCTGGCAATTCTACTAATACAGAATTTGTTATCTTCTGTACACTGGTGTAAAAGTTTAACTACAAAATAACAAAATATACATCATTCAAGATCACTAGTTGGGAACTTTTCTCCAACAGCATCAGATGCTTTTAAGAGTTGTAATGAAGAGTACATTTTTGACCTTTTAAAGGTTCAAAACACATCACTGAACAAAGACTTGAACCATAAACAGTACTAATTTGCATAATTTACTGATGGCATAACCAGGTAAGCGGATGAACTAGTTTCTCAATAAAGAAAGTGGTGATGCATATCCACAGAAGAAATACAGAAAACATTATAAATGTGGTGTTCTAGTTGTAAAATGAGTGTAGGAGGTGGAATGTTCATCCAAGGTTCAAGAGTAGCTATCTGAACAAAAGGTGATAAAAAAAGTTGAAACTATATTCTAATTAGTTCACTCTTGACCTCCAATAAAACACAGCCTCAGACTGTTAGACTACCTTTCTGCATACAGGAAACTATGTCCTCCAACATCCAAGTAATGTTACACTCATGAGGTGGTAGAGGAGGGGCATCATTCATATTTAAAAATATGCATCCAAAACTCTTATCATAATTCAAGAAAGTAAACAAACTAAAGTGCCACAAAAATTGGTATACAATAATTTAAAACATAATAACAGCACTGAAGAGAAACTGGAAAACACATCAAATCATCTTTGTAGTTTCATTAGAAAACAGTGAATAAGGAAGAATAACAAGAATTTATATAAACCAGGTAAAGAGGTCACATTGATGTAGGTTGAGAAAGACAAGATTAAAATCACTAGGATCAACATAGTGTGGTATAAAGACTGGAGCAATCAAAGAAGAATTCATACTTGTGTTCAGACAAGCAAATAGAACCTTTAATCTAGATAAAGCTAAAGTGTGATAGGTAACAACTGTTTGAGAAAAACAATTACATTTAAGTATTAATTAAAACTTTAAAATGTGCTGGAAATAGGTAATGTTTTATTATTGAGAAAAGTTTTAATTTTGTGGTTGAAAAAGTAAATTTGATTCTTTGTACTGAAATTTCTTCAAAAAATTATAAATGATCAATTTAAATTAAAATAAAACTAAATGTTTTCATACATTCTGCATTGTCATTGTCTAATCCTTCTATTTTTAATTTGATTTGTAATAATTCAATGATGTTCTTCTCCACAACTCCAAAAACTGTATGATGATTTGAAATTACATTTTTATTTTAATTAGCTAATCCCATCATTATACTTCACTTTTTTCAATCCTTGCCAGAAAATCATTACATTCACATTCTATATGTAGGTTAATTACACTTCTTTTTATTAAATGTTATCCTAATATTTGTTATAAATCCATAAATATAAAAACACAAGTTATCTTGTAAGCTGTAATTCATACAAACTCATAACACAGCTCATAAACTTAATACTTTTCATTACCTTGTGTATTATTTTTAACTTGGTTGTGTATAGTTTATAGCCTGATAAAGTTTAATGTCCCCACTCATACAAGTTAAAAAAATGAGATTATGTGCTACTAACATGGCCATTTGTTGTGATAGCATATAATCTATGCAGCTGGCACTGAATTGGGTCTCATATTTTCAGCTAGTGTTTACCTAACAAGATTACTGTAATAATGTCATCTTCACTACTTAGTATACCAGAGCTCCATATAAAATATATAATCACATATTAGGTTGAGGAATAATTCGTGAAGCGTTTTTCAATAATTTCATTCAAGCATTACATGCAAGACTATACAATACTTAAATGCATGAACACATTACACCCAAAACATTTATTATGATACTTTATTTCATGTAATACCTAGGTATATAGTATGCATTGTTTTAAACGAAATTGCAAGAAATTAAACGTGAAAAGCAGATGGTGTCAAAAATGCTCGATTTTGTCCACTTGACATTCCATTTAATGAGCTGAAAATGAAAGCAAAAATTAAAGACATATGAAAATCAAACACACCATCTATTAGAGCAAAAAATTATCTACCAAATGACGTGAAATATTTTGTGAAAGCGTTTCATTTATGAATATATTTTTTTAACTTGAAAAAACGCTCGCGAATTATTCCTCAAACCAATAGATATGCATGTTTTCACATAAAAATGTATTACAAACAAAAAACTGTGTACACACTATTTGCCACTACATTACCATGTATTCACCAGTTTGAAAAAACAAAACCCAGTATCTGTAATAAAACAAACCATAAGAGATCATTATCACCATGAACTTACTGATGAGCCATATAGTGACTTGTAAAACTTGATGTAAAGGCCTTTATATCAAACCCAATAAATTGTTTACATTCCACTACTACAAGAAGGCCTAATTATCCTTTTAGCTTGCTCTCCTAAGCAATACTGAAGAATCAATCTGGTAAAATTACAGTCTACTGCAAAGAGAGTAGCAAACTGAATTATAAATTGGCCTCTGCACATTTTTTTCTTATATGAAATTACAAGTTTTAATGACTATAACAAAAATTCATAACTCAGTATAATTAGATGTATGGCTTTTACATGAATGTTTTCTTCAAACAATTTTATTATACAATTAAGAGGTGCCACAAAAAAGATTTTTGAAGAAAGATAAGGATATCAGTATTTTTAAAAACACTTTCCTGACTTAGGAATAAATTTATCACTTATCCAAAGTTAATAAAAGCAATTTTGGAATTTAGATTACTTCAAGAATGAATTTGATATTCTTTTTGTTCTAGAACGCATTTACATTTCATCATTTTGATTGTTTAATGCAAATTACAAAAGTTAATAATTAGATTTGTTAGTTTCCATGTATATATTTATGCATGAAAAGTAGACAATTCTTCACTGAAGTATTTTCACATTTAGATTTTAATATGAACTTTCAATTTAAAATTTATACATTGGCTTTAACATACATATTTACAGTTCCCATATTCATCAAGACTAACTGTTGTAAAACTGAGAATACTCTCAACAGACTTCATAAGTAACATTTATTACGTAACTGCCAAATAAAGAATTTACTTTGAGAAAAATTTCCTGATCTTTCATTTTTGTGAAACTAAATACAATTACAAGACTAATTTGTTTACATTTAAATATTATGAAAATATATTTATAAAGCATCCCAGTCAAAAACAAACATGGACGTGATTTGCAATGTATTTCAGTTGTAAAGTAGAAACTTGAAAACTTTCATAGCTTATAATATATGCATACAATATCAGATACAGACGATTTACCATGAATAACAATTCATTTCATGAATTAATTCAATAACACATTAAACTGGTGTCATTTTAAAATTTTTAATTCAGAAGTACACATGTAATACCACAAATGATTTTTTTTTACTTACTAAAAAAGATAAACTTACTTGAGGCTTGAAAACACAAGAAAATGTGCCTTTTGTTAACTTGCTGAATATGTCAAAGTGAAGAAAGTTTATTTTAATACTGGCAACTGTAAAGTTATGCAATTGGTTTACAGAAACAAGAAGACTTGCTTTCTTTTGTACAAGAGTACTTGTTTTGTGGAAAAAAAAAAAATTATTGAGAAATCTCATAATCCCACAACTGAATATTTAGTTGTGGTAAAAGCAAAATAAACTGATTCTATTTATAAATAACTTTGATTTAAGAGATTATTGTACTTTTGTGCAAAATTAATGAGGTCTTACTTGAGACAATGTGTGAAGTTTTGTTCCTCTTATTACATACCACACTGGAAAAAATGCAAAGCCATTAAAATAAAACATACAATGCCATATATACTGGCTAAATGAAAAAAATTCAAACTAGTTTCCTAGTCCATGTGCTAATAATCTGTTCCAAAAATATAAGTTTATTAAAATATCTGATTCAAATAATTTAGGCAATGAGAAAAGGCTAAGTTAACTTCTCTTTGTAGCACCTAATAACTAAGATACATGGTTGAGTTCTTAAGAAATTGGAATTTGTTTGGGTATTGAAATATACAAGTTTAAATATGAAATATTAGGAGTAACTGGTTTAACTATTAAAGTGTGAATGCTAACCCATTTAACTTTTGGTTAGTTAAAAAATTCTGGAATAGTTTGCACATGTTTGAGCTTCCAAAATTTTAAAAGTAAAATTGGATGTAAAAAGAACATTTAACTTCAGGTGTTAAAACTTTTTGTATAAAGTGGATTTCTTCAACTGGCTGACTATTTTTTTTTTACATTATTAAATATTAGCAGTAACAAATTTAAGCTTTAAGTCTACATGCAAACTAGCTCTGCGACCAAATTAATTTTCTGTTTGAGTTTAAATGCAGGGCTTAGTTTGAAAATGTAATGTGTATGCTCAGCTTGAATTATTTTAAGTACTTGTTAGAAAGAGAAGTGCATATTTATTATTACTACTTACATATCTGAATGTCATTTGCATTTTTTTGCTTTGATAGTAATACAGTAACCCACATGGGCTGAATGTTCATTTATGTAACTAATGAATGTTAATTGCAGTACATTTTCATTTATCACCAATGCAATAAATACCCTTAAATTCTTTTTAACTATATCACATGATCAATTGTTAGTTTTATAACTGCAAACAAACTTAGTTATCTCCCTGCTTATCTTCATCATACTGTGATTAAAACCTTTAAAAGAATTACTTCAAAGCTTGAGAATTTGCTGAAGAAAAAGTTATTCCTTAAATTATACACTTGTGTTTACACCATTTAATACAAGCATGGTTCACATATTACACTATACTGAGTAATCAAATGTTTTTGCCTGTTACAATACTCAAGAGTGAAAAAGTTATGAAGCCACTCATTATCTTTGTAAGAAACAAAAAGTTCCAGTAAAAGTTAATGGGATTAATCAAAATACAGATGAAATTGCTGTGAATATTTCTGTGTAATTCATACATTATTCAAGGCTCTGTAACCAACAAGATATTGGAAACCAAAGCAATTTGAAGCATACATAGTTTAGAAAAGTAGATTCAATAGGTAAGTGATCCTCCTGCCAATGTTTTTTTGTAATTACAGAGTTAAAATAACATTGCAAAATCTCAAATGTTTTCCAAAATTCTTTACCATCAACCAATAAAAGTGGAACAAGTTTAGCAGTTAAACTTAAAGCAATCCTATGGTCTAACAATCACTTGAAACTTACCATTAGGGGTTTGAGGGAAGACTTGATAAATATCTGAATAAGGGCTAGATTTGAAATTGTTTTTTTTTTAACAGTTCAGTGGATGATGCAGCTTGGGGAGATCAATAGGTCTCTTATTGTTTTTAAATATTTTATTGTAAATTTTGAGTAAATGTTAAAGGACTTATGATATTACCACAGGTAGGGGTCTTCTTCACTTAGTTTTATTTTTTTTAAAGGGTGGTTGGCCTTTGGAAAAAGTTGTTTTTGAAATGTGGTAAATAAAGTAATTTAACACATTTTCTGCTACAACAAATTCAATACATGTGCTAGACCACATTCTTTGTTGCTAAAATGTCAAAACTTTTACAATAGTTAGAAATTACATGATATAACAGTATTGATAAGCATAGTTGCCAGCATTGGATCAACTGGTTTTAAATTTTTTTTTCAGTGCCCATGATAAAATGGATGCTAAGAATACATCAGCTGCAGATCAACAATGCATTCTGCTTTTAGGTAGTTAAATTCCAAGAACTGTTAAGCAACTCATAATCACATCTTTCACAAGTTTCAAAATTTCAACCTGAATAGCTTTTGACAGCAAACCAACAACTATTTAATGCTGTGCAGTGAAATAAATATCAGTTGGTCTAGCATATGTAGTCTGGATAGTTTGCCATTCATCAACTAATGCTGGTATTCCAATCACACTACCAGTGTCAGCTACAGATAAATCGGCTTGAAATTTTATCTGCTCTGTACAATCCAGGCCTGTTTTATTATCAGGCTCAGAACCCTTATTCTTATCTACTCCTTCCTCTCCAAAATAACTATGAATCAATAAAACTAAACGTTTTCATGCAGTTCACATTGTCACTGTCTGATCCTCCTCTTTGCACAACTCTGCCATCTTGTAGCTTCAAGGTAACCAAAACAAACCAATGCAGAAGTCTCAGGTCAAGTGACTTGAAACTTAAGTGAAAACTATTTTTCTGTCATTCACAATATGGCAGAACACACACAATCACTGTACTATGCTAAGACACTGTTTACCTGTATTCTCACGTCATATCCCCTCTGCTAATCAGCATGTTAACACAACAGTAGCACCTGACTAATAAAAGCAACTGATACATCAACATATCATCAGCAGAGAATGTGTTAAAGGAGTTTAAGGAAAAGAAAACTGATAAATGTTTGAATAATAAACAAAAAACATACACAGACATACTGATTAGTTTGGTTGATTGTTTTGGGGTATTAAAGCAAACTTATTCAAGTGCCAGCCTTTAATAATAGACTAGAGGGAAAGAAGATTGTGAACAGTGACCACTACCAAATTTTAAGTTACTCCAGTCTGACTGAATAATGGTTTTCAATCTCACCTTAATAATACATTCATATACCCAAATTGTGGAACACTATTATTTTAGAAAGCACAATGTAAACAACAGCCCTGAACATTCACAGTCCAGAATGCTTACCAGTGAATCACAACTTTTGTTTCAACTGTGTACCAAAACAATTTCTATCATTAAAAACTAACCTGAACAAGCACTCCTGTAATAAACTGGCTCTACTTTCAGTTTAATAAAACATCAACTTCATGGTGAATCAAGATATAAATTAGCAGAAAACAAATATAAAAGCACAAACAGTCTTATGTTAAATTAGATTATCTTTTATACAGTGATATACATAAATCCCTAACAATAAAATGAAAAACTGACTTTGCACCATATTAATAGAATGCCAAAGAAAAAAAAAAAAAAAGTAACTGTCTGACAAGTAATTACATGTGATACATTTAGTGCTTTTTAACTCTTTTATTGCCATATTAGTATTTTTAACCAATTTGGTATATATATATATATATATGTGGCACACACACACACACAATCTTTTATATAAGTGTATGAGACAACTCAGTGACCAACATACCCTATGATGTTCTCAGATGCTACTTAAATGCTGTAGAACATAATTTCTATCAAATGTGCTTGCCTATAATCATGCCAGATTTTTCTCAGGTGATGAGTTTAAAAGTAAACTCTAAATATTAAATTCTCTAAGTTCAAAATGGGTAAGGTAATTTTTATGGTAATGTACAAGTATTTATCCAGCAATATCAAATATGAGTGTTTCGTCACTCACTTAACAGTTGAATATCAATTACCAGACCAGATATATGCAGAATAAATTCTTGAATTTTGAGTATAAATGTTATCTTACTAACTTCTAATAGTTATTCTGTTCTACTGTGACTTTCATGTGAATAGTAAACCTTGTTAATAGAAGAAAATATGTATGTATATATATTACCTTTACAACTTATAAAAAAAATCGAACAAAACTGAACAAAGGGGTTATTTATCTTAGATTAATCCCATTTTACAACTTGAATTGTTTGACCAACTAACTTAACCTGGCCAGTGTTGAAATCACATAGATATCTATTCAAAACTTAAGAGTTACACGAGTGCTGACGAACAGCCAAACTGATTTACTACTCCTACCACATTACAAGGCAGGTGAGTAAATAACCAATTTCATGCGCAAAAACGAAAATGATGAAAATCTGACACTAATGTAACTTATAATACTGTTTATAAACTAACAGCAAGAAAAGTACCAATAACAGTACAACAACTACCAAGTATACTTACTACTTATTTTAACTCCTGAAAAATTTGGCTGTTGTTGTTGCTGATGTTTATTACCTTCTGCAAAAGAAGTGGTTCTTGGTCTACCACTCATTATTAAATATTTTTTTCTTTCTTTTACACTTAACAGGCAATAGTTCGAACATCACATTCTAGAATCACAGCCTAGAAAAGCAGAATTAAGAAATGCTTAATACCGAAGATTTCACTAACGCAGCTAAGCCTAAAGTTAAACAAGGTCTTGATAATGATATCGAGAGGCACGCTCAGTGATACATATGATCCAAATTTCCATGTACGAGATCTTCTGGACAAGTTTGCTTTGTGTTTTATTGAAAATCAAAACACATAAAATTACTGCCTGGTCAAAAGATATCAGAAAAAGCGTGTTTAATAAGAAAATCAAAATTATAATATGGCTATCCCTAACTTCCTCTCCAACTTCCAGTCTACGTGCGATTAACCTTAACTAGTTAAAATGACGATAGCTGCATATACAGACATTGACCCCTACGTCATCTTCGTACAGCCTCGGACGCTAAAATAGACCAATGATACTCGTTATTTTGTTCAGCTTACATCCGAGCGCTTACTAACGCTACCCAGAATTTATATATATTTCCACAAGATGACTCTGTATTATTAGAAAGGGGACAATTTAAAATAAATAATAAAATATATTTTTTTGTATCATCGTAAACTTCCAAAACATTTTTATTCTTAATGTAACTATGACTAAATTAATTTTTACTAAACGTAAACTATTATTTTAGAGTCGTTTACACTAGTATATCAATACTTATAAATATTTTGATGTTTATCAGTATACATGATAAAAACGTATCATTTTCCCATTATAAATGGTAGTCATCATAATACAACTTACCCAAAGAAAACAGTGATACTACTTGAAACTTACATTTACTTACATTTTGTTAATATTGAAACACAATTTCATAGATTATGTGACTTTGTTTTATTATTTTAAATCTAATATTTTATATTTCTGGTTAGTTAGAACAGAGGTTTGCTACCAAACATATGCTATAATATATTTTCACTTATTTGTTTATTTTAGTGCATTTTTTTTTCTTATTGGTTGTTAAGTACAAAGCTACAAAACGATTTATTTGAGCTATACGAATTATGGGCATTGGAATCTCTTTTTTTTTTTGTCATTTTAAGTCATCAGACTTACCGCTGAGCCCCCAGTGGCACAGCGTAAGTCTGCAAAAGCACAATGCTAGAATCCGGGTTTCGATACCTTTGGTGAACCGAGCAAAGATAGCCTATTGTGTTGCTTAATTATAAACAAACAAACCTACCGCTGAGCCACTCGCTAGTTTTAGTGTAAGCAGCAATATTTTTCGGGAAAAATTACCATAAATAGGTGCACGGTTAAGAAACTTAACTTTTGTTAAATTCGTAAAGCTTGTCCACATTCCACCAGAAATTGAGCGAAATGAGAGTCTCAGACGCAGCACCTGACTTAGTATATGAATATGAAATAAGTTTCTATCTTCTTGTAATGTTATAACATTTATTCAAAATTTATTCTTTATATTTGCAGGCTTCACAAAACACTTTGTCGAAAAAGTCATCAAGTCGATTTCTTTCTAGTAGGATATGTTCTTTTGTTGTTCTTTGGTACGTGCTCCCCAATGGCACAGCGGCATGTCTATTGACTCACACCGCTGGAAACCGGGTTTAGATACCCGTGATTGGCAGAGCAGAGTTAGCCCATTGTATGGCTTTGTACTTAATTCTAAACAGTCAGTCAATCATTCTAGTAAGTAATACCTGTTCTGCTCTAGAGAGATAATACTGCTACAATACTTCATGTTGTGTAAGGTCATCAATAGCACTATTCGGATGGCATCTAGAGGTTACAGCCTCACATGTAATGGAATGGGAATAACCTGACACGTGAATAATGCTTGTCGTTCTGGAGAAACGCGAATTTTTTACAAACAAAATTTTATTTAAGAAACACCAGTATTCCCATTACTAGGCTTTACATAAACAACAACTCGGTAAATTATAAAATGATAGGAGGTCAAATATTGATTCAAATCTTACAAATGTTTTACAAATAGTCAGTGGCTGTTAGTTATAGTAGGACAAATTCTCTCTTTTTTAACAATGAGAATGAAACTTAGGAAACTCTTACTTAAGCAGAAACAATTCTTTAAAGTCCAGCCAATCATAAATAATCAGGACAAATTCCTTCTTGCACAGCTGCAACCAATGGCACATCAAATTTCACTCTCTTTTTCAACATTTTAAAGAACTTATTTAAAAGAAGATCCCAAATGAGGACGGCAACAACTTCACAAACAAAGCAAAAAATCATCTCAGTAGTCATTTATAGCTCACATTATGAGCGTAAAAAGGTAATAAAATAACAACAAGTATCTCTTAAATTTATAAAGTAATAAATATATATTGATTATGACTGAAATTATCATTTCATTCATTCTTAATGTCCCAAGCATCCATATAAAAAGAAAAGCCAAGACTACGTTTTTCATTATTAAGTAAAGATATGGCCCGGAATGGGCAGGTGGGTTAAGGCGTTCGACTCGTAATCTGAGGGTCGAGGGGTTCGAATCCTAGTCGCACCAAACATGCTCGTTCTTTCGGCCATGGGAGCGTTATAATGTGACAGTCAATCTCACTATTTGTTGGTAAAATAGTAGCCCAAGAGCTGGCGGTGAGTGATGATGACTAGTTGCTTTCCCTCTAATCTTACACTGCTAAATTAGGGATGGCTAGCACAGATAACTCTCGTGTAGCTTTGCGCGGAATTAAAAAAAAATTATCCGTGTGTTTTGAAGGAGGTTAAAGATTAGATATGTGAACCACTTGCTAATGCTTTTAGTGAGTCCTTGGGAAGGTAAGGTACTAAAGGATGAGAAGATGGCAAATGCTTCTGGGAAGTGATAAAAACTGTCCAATAATAATAGTCTTATATCAGTGGTGGGAATTTTTTAACATCATACAAAAGATACATTGCAAAGTCATTTAACAAATTTAATGTTTTTTTTTTCATTGTCAACAAGTTTTTAATTAGACAAAAATCTCCTAATACTTTTGAAGAGGTCATTGTTTGTATTGATAAGTGCAAAAAATGTGTATTTACTATAACTATATTTTCAGAAAACCTTTGAAAAAGCTTGTTAAAAGATTAAATTCACAAACGGGGAACTTCAAAGCTAAGTGTTGGAAATGTTAATTTTTGTTATTTATATCAATGACATAAATAAAATAATGGTCAATAAAATTATTGCATATGAATTTTATTTTACGGTCTCGGGTATTACTAGTTGTAAAGACGATGTTGTTGTCACTTTAAAAATAATATCTAGTAAGTTGGATGCAGGCAAATGATAGGTGGCTTTTAATTATAATAAATAGAGGGCAATACATGTAGAATACCACAATTTGAATTATGGGTATAATTTTGATAGGATTAGTTTGGTTTGAATTTCGAGCAAGGCTTCACGAAGGCTATCTGCGCTTGCCATCCCTGCTTTAGCAGTGTAAGACTAGAGGGAAGGCAGCTAGTCATCATCACCCACCGCCAACTCTTTGGCCACTCCTTTACCAACGAACAGTTGGATTGACCGTTATATTATAACGCTCTCACGGCTGAAAGGGCAAGCATATTTGGTGTGACGGAGATTCGAACCCACGATCGTCAGATTACAAGTCGAGTGCCTTAACCACCTGGCCATGCCGAGCCTTTTTGATGGAAATAACCTTAATAATGTCATGGAATAAAATAATCTTGTGTTTTGGTTGATCAGTCTCTTAAACCATTCAAGCTATGTGACATTGCTTGTGGCAAAACAAATAGAATTTTAGGTTATACCTGCAGAAATATGGAGTACAATTCTAACGAGGCAGCAATATTATTGTATAGGTCATTGGTTAGGCCACAGTTGGAGTATTGTGTCCAGTCTTAGGCTCCTTACCTTAGAAATTGTACTGAATTGTTGGAAAAGTTTCGAAGGATAGCGACTATGATGATACCTCAAATGGAAAGATTGCTCTATATCTGAAATTATTTTGTCTTTGAATAAAAAATAGGTAGAGCAACTATGATTGGGATATACGAGATTATTACGGGAATTGATAGTATCAATACATCATATTTTTTTTTTAATTTAATGATCAGGATGGTAGTATAAATGAACAAATATAAACTCCAGCGGAGTAGCAAAATTCTTCGACTTTACTTTTATAAAATTTGTTTTGAATATGTTGCCTTCAGATATAGTGGATACAGTAAATACGTGATTGATAAGGGGTGAATATAAGCATTATTTATTGAATGGGACAATTTCACGGTGCCATCAGGTTCCTTGTTGCCCCTTAAAGTTTATATTAATATCTTCTTAACCAGTCGCATAAAGGCTTAAAAATCATTGGTCATGATAACGTCATGCTTTCAACTATGTAAAAGAAAGAAAAAAAAGGATATTAATATCATCAAATTTACCGTTTTCAGTCAGCTGAACTATTAGCAGTAAAATAATGCGGTCATTGAATCTTAAAGATATGGTTTTCCTTCAAAACATTGGTCCTCATCTCTGTTTATTATTGTTAAAACAAACATTTGTGCTCTTTGACATATCCAAAATTCAAAAATATCTGCTTTAAGGGGATTTTTTTAATATGCTAGTTAGCCATAATACCGCTATGTATAACAGGGAAATCTTTTTCGTCTTCTTAGCTTTGCAGGAAACAAGAAGAATTTTAATAGATGAAAACGTTAAGAAGGACGACACTGGCTTTTTATAGTCTTGTTTTGTTGAAATAACCCCGAAGAAGGATGGTTATGAGCAAATTCAGACGCTTTTTACACATGTGTTTAGTCATTTGGTTAAATTCATTTTGAAAAACTAGTTACTTTTTAGATGCATTTTCTTTTTTGACAGAAAGCAAAACTTTTTCATAACCAACCAGGTAGTAGAAACATTTATTGTTTTCCGGGCGTAAAAGGTATAAAAGTTCTTTCGATTGTTGCAGTAAGAATTCGAACAGTGAAAGAAACATCCTCCCCCGTGCGTCTCTAACTTAAAACCTGATATTTATATATGTTACTTAATTACAACAGAAATATGTTATGAAGAGGGTTATGCGCTGACTGAAACTACATTAAATTTTCAATTAGTAAAGATAAAAAATAACGTTATATCGAATACATATTTTTGTACTGTAGTATGGGCTAACCAAAGGCAAAATATATTGAACAAATACTGTGTAGAAGAAATATTATGACTAGGAGAACTAAATATGCCAAACGGGCTTAATTTGTCAGAGTCGTCATATCAATGATGTATTTAAAGGGGTCTAGCTATCTAGTAGTTAAAGAAAACTAAATTTTCAGAATAAAATTATTATATTATATAAATATCCCAGGTTTTTCAATATGTTATTTTCCTACTTTTTCATCTTAGTTTTTGTAATCCAGCCTTCCATGTGTACCAAATTTTGAAGACCTTAGGCAGAACAATGTTATTTAAGTAATTTATATAAAAACTGTTTTCCCAAACCGAATTTTAGATGTACATCGATTGCACTTCTGCAGTTCCAATTGATCTTAGCTGGTTTCAATATTTCTTGTGGACAGATCACAGGAAGTCCATTATTTAGTTTTGGGCTTAAGAACAAGAATCTAACGGTATCACATACAGATTGGTAATACAATAATCATAATAATCCAGGTTTAATCTTTCAACTATCATACTATTAAGAATAATGTCAAACGTATCGGACACTGTATGATAATACCAAGAGAGAAAAGATCTTACGGATTTTTGTAAGGCCAGTAGGAGCAATGTTTGCTTTCAACACTCTATTACGTATATATGCGTGTATTTTAAACGAGTTGTTCCGAACTCAGAATAAATGCCAGAAGCATCATTTTTGAAGCGAACCTACAAGTACAAGGTCACAAAATGCTCGGAATTATACCACTGCATCAGTTGTGGATGTGATCACTTGAGGATATCCGTAACTGAAAACGTAAGCCGTAAAAGATGTCGGGAAAGTTTATCTCTAATAAAGATGACAGTGCAAATAAATAACTGAAGCGAAGAAGAAAATCTATGAACCAAACGGGTATTTTCCAGGAGATTCAAATGAAGTCACTAAAAACTTCACGATAAATATAAATAAGGATAACGACAGGAGGGCAATAAACGGTGTTGCCAACCTTCTTAAATTGATGTGTTTGACTTAGTTTGGCTGATGACTGCCAATAAAAGTTGGTAGACTTTGGTACTGTATAATACTTTGTCCATACAGCCTTCAACACTTCCAACTTTAGCAAATTGCTCGTCAAGTCACGCCCTATCAATCCCTGTAATTTAATTAAGCTTTTCTGGATTTCCGAGTTTGGCAACGACCCCACCCATTTAACAAACAACTCGAATTTTCTTTTCACTGGTAGAGTCAGAAATCGCTTGTTAGTTAAAGTTCTAGTGCAGTAACAAAGTTTGACACTGAATTCCATGTAGTTTCTATGTTATATTATTATGATATTAAGCGAAAATGGCCAATTCAGTTCGAGGGCGCAAACATAAGTTTTTCCATGGGGAAAAAGTAGAGTTAAATTGTGAAGTGAATATAAAATTCATATACAGATGTTGATTGAATAAAGAGATAACTATATATCTCACTTTACAGAGGGATAAGTGCCCCCTTGCCTCCCTGTGGATGCCCATGGCTCGATTTGTGAAATTAATTACAATAAATAAAAATTAGCTCACTTTAGGAAAGAAAAGAGGATAATAGAGTCGCGAAGACCCACCGCGTTATTAATGACATTTAGTCGTTGAGTGAGCATTGGTCTGTGCTGAAGGTCGCCCATCTCAGTTAATCGGACGTATGATAATTTTAAAATTTAAAGCTTTCTTCTAGCTGACTTGTATTTCAACACTGAACCCATTTCACATACACCTTGTTCATTTATCATTTTTTACAATTCGTACACAACGTTTTTACTTGTATAGAAGACATTATTATATCTTTTATTTTTGTTTGCTTCTTATTAAGCAAAAAGGGATGTGCCTATCTTTTAGCTTTATAAACTCTCAGATATACCACTAAACTATCAGGAACTAGTATGAATATAGAAAAAAATAATGGTAAATGGTAAAGATCATTATCATCAAATGAAAAAGATGTTCTTAAAATGGTTTCTATAGTTGTTGTTTACTATTAAACACAAAGCTACACAAAGAGCTAGCTTTGTTTTCTCAGCATGGATATCGAAACTCGATTTCTAGTAGTGTAAGTCCGCAGACATGCCGCTGTGTTACTGGGAGGGGGGAGAGATGGTCACTATACAAATGTTGAGTACTATGATTGCTGTGACTTTGAAGAAGTTACAAAAAATCAAGAATATATGACATGATTATTGTTAGAGTACTAAAACAAAAATCTATTATCTACAATTATTCATGGTTTAAAACCTCTTTATTTTCTAGATCAGTGTCAAAAGCAAATCTGAAGACAAATCTTCTGCTACTTCTTTATTAAATAACAAAATGATATTTCCGTTCATAATATATAGCCGACATCTTATTTAATATTTAGTGTTATGTCGTTTTGAGGTCTTTTCTTTGTCGCACGTTGAATCAGCGATAAGTTTACAAACTCATATTACTTAGCTTCGGTGTCCGAATACCTGCTGTAGACACAGTGTAGAGAGTCCACTAAGCAGTTTTGAAATTAATTTTGGACTTAAATAAATAAAACGAGTCTCTTTCTTCATCCATCTTTTTAGTCACAATTTTACTTTGCTCGTAGCTAAAAGTTTTCGTCTAAGGTCTCGATCTTTTCTAGTTGCTTTACATATTTCTGCCCTTTAAAAATGTTTTAAGATTTTTGTTTTTCCATGTTGTAAAGTTTTCAATTGGTTTTTGATTTCCATTAAACATAGATTCTCAGAACATTATTTCAAGATCTTGTACTTATGTTTGTATTAATTATCTGACTGCAGTCCCATGACTTGGCTTGAAAACGAACTTGTTGGTTCTTGGTTGGACACAAATTTTAACATAATTTTGAAACCTGAAACTTTAAGTAATATCCCATTTGTTGTCCAAATAGAATCACAATCTTCCTCATTCACTTATCCTTTCTATTCAGTTATGAAGTCTATAACTTCATGGCGTTTATTTGGTTTGATTGCAGGTAATCTGAATTAGCGCCAGCCAAATAATGTTTTATGATAGTTTTATTTTATTTTTTGCACGAGGTACATATTACTTCCTGAAAAGGGTATTCAATCACTTTATTTAATTTATTTTTGTCATCCATACAGAATTGTATTACATTTTGGATCCTGAACTTCATTGCATCACTGTATTATGTTTCGAGTTTTGCTTTACTATGAGAAAACATTGTTTGTTTGCTTTTTTTAATTTCGTGCAAAGCTATACGAGAGCTGTCTCCGCTAGCCGTCCTTAATTTAGTAGTGAAAAAGTAAAGGAAAGGCAGCTAGTCATCACCACCCACCGCTAAATTTTGGGCTACTCTTTTACCAACGAATAGTAGGATTGACCTTCACAATATAACACCCTCACGGCTGAAATAGCGAGCATGTTTGGTGTGACGGGGATTGGAGCCAGTGACCTTCAGATTACGAGTCGAACATCTTAACCACCTGACCATGCCGGGCCACTGTGGGAAATGAAAGATCGTCTAATGCTGTATGTAACCTCATTGTACAACAATACTGGAATTGAAAATAATTCAATTATCTCTCGTGTTGTTATCATTTCCTGGTATTTCCGATGACCGAAGAAGGTCGAAACGTTGTTTGCTCCTCTACATAAAAACATTTCTCAACCCATATCAGCCTTTTTTACGTATATATTTTTCTCTACAAGTGGGTTTTCTCGTCATCACGGAAAATTTCAATGAACCACATGTATTTTTATGTCAATTCCTGCACAAACTCTAACTGTTTTTACTACCCGTGGCTGTTTTCTTCCTGCTTCTTGTTTTGACGATAGGTGCGACAGTACAGAAATTTCTTTCTTCGATGTACTGAAAGATCGTGCATAAATGCTTTGATAATCATGAATTGGAAAATTTCACGTAGAAAAGTCCGATAACAATACTTTAAAGGAGGGGGCCAAGTAATTACATTTCAATGTATGTTTTTTTTTATAGCAAAGCCACATTGGGCTATCTGTTGAGTCTACCGAGGGGAATCGAGCCCCTGATTTTAACGTTGTAAATCCATCGGCTTACCGTTTTGCCAGCAGGGGACCACACTTCAATTAACTTGCAACAAGAGGGTAGGGTTTTTATTCCGTTTATTTAAAAAACACAGGAATTCACACCAAAAATCTAATATTAGGAGTATTATAATTTTGGCTTTTTAAATTTTACCTCTGAAATTTGCATATAGAATATATATTTGGGAATTACGGCATTTTAAATTATTGTACGTAGTCTGTATTTATTAAAGAAAACACTGTCTGGACCACAGATTTTTAAATTGAAAATTATAAACATATGTGCTTTGTATATAATATATATTTTGGGGTTATATACTCTTGCAATTAATATATTCGAAAGTGTTACATCACTTAGTTAAATATTATATGGTAAATAGAAGTACACGTGTCAGTCCCAAGCGCAAGCGATATTTGTGGACGTCCAATGGTCTTTTGCCACTTCACCGGTTACCCTGTCGTGGAAAATCAAAACTCTCTGTAACTGATAAATACATATTTGTTGATGGTTTTGAATAAAATCTGTAATCATATATTTATGTTCTAGTTCGAAACAAATAATAGAGGTAAGTTTGTGTTTACTATATATTAATCTATCATACCTTTTGTGGTTATGAAAGTCTATGTAATTTAAACGTGCTCTTTTTTATTAATTCAAACTTCAAAATCTGACTTAACGTTGTTAGTAATAGTATTAGCATTAATATTAATAATAATATTACAAATTAGTTATTAACATGTTGCTGTGAATGATGACTGGTATCGAAGGTTTGTTTGGTTTTGTCGTAGAAATGGTGTTGATAAATATGAACCCACATATAAACAAATTCAGCATTCAGGTTCGAATTATAGGTAAAATATTTCAAAGGGATAGATACTAGTTAGGCTTAGTGCAACAGAAGTTATGTTGTAGAAATGTTGATAAACTGAAAAGTTTAACAAGGTTACTCTTCTTCAGCGCTAAATTAGTGAAATGACATAAGATTTAAATAATGAATATGTGATAAATGTACAATAATTGCTTAATAAAGTACTGAAATCTTTTAAAAGGATTATCCAAACAGAAAACGTTATATGATAGAAGTAAAAATGCATCCATATGGATGTGTTTAACTTTTAAATTTAGATACGAAGTGCTATCATGATATCAGTATCACTGTCAGTGAAGTATTAGATAGTAAATATATAAGTAAGGTGTTACAATTATTTCCCTTACTTTCTAATCGTGTAACAGAAGAGCTGATTATGAAACTGGTTATTTAATACGACTATTATGTTTACTTATTTATCAGTAATTATATGAGTAGTAACTCAAATTGGCTCTTTGAACCAGCCTTGTAACTAGATATTAAAATATACTTTTTATTTCTGTAAAAGATGCTCAATCATGCCAGCTAGGTACCCATAAAATGATACATCCTGAAATGCTTATCAGCAGTGAAAACAAACAACAAAAATTTCTTATTAACTTATAACTTTATCATAGTCCTTGGTCATCTACTGCAATAGAGGGATTAATGATCTAGATAGGAGTTAGTTTTAGAAAGTTTGCTGATGAAAATGATAAGTTTCATGGGTGTCTGCTCTTGTACAGTGAAATACATCAAAGTAAAAGCAATTTAATAATAATAATAAAATTGCACATTTTAAAATGTTAAATTTGAAACAGTAAAATCTTATTATTATAATAGAGTTGGTCAAAACAAAGAATTTGCTATAAAGTAAGAATGAAAAATTTGTCCATATAAATGTTTTATTATGAAATTTACTACCAGTGATGAAGTGAGGGGTTGCCACAGTTTTCCTCTATCTTTGACAGAACAACTAGGTAATAACAGACTTGTTCTGAATAACTACCATGTTTACTAATTAATTGGAAATTGGAGTTGGTGCTCAAGATGCACTGTAAAGCAGCAGTATAACAAGCTCAGACAGCTTTTAGCTAATAATTAAAAACTTAGTTATATAAGATGTTTCATATTAGAAACATGCTTAAAATTCTATGAACCTACATTTGAATATATAAGAAATCAACATAATGCTATAATGGAACTCTTGCTTATGATACTGGAAAAATGATTTTATTATGCAATGTGCAATCCCCCCTACTTTGCAAAATTTTATCTTGATTGCATGTACATATGCAATAGGGATCATGATTTTCCCATTTTGCCAAAATTTCCTGTTATGAAAATCTTTCTTTTTCTCCACTATCAAGGTGCAAATATGATGTTAATCAGATCTGATGCACTGGCTTCATCTGTATAAATGAAATAGTACTCTCTGTTATATGTCCATGTAAATACTTTACATGGTGTAGATGGGCCTTCACCAGAAATGGTATGGAGGTTCATTGGGTCCATGAGGAAATACATACAAATTTTCAGTTTTGCATTTTGCATTTTTTATGACTGTTTTATGCATATTTTTGTTTGTTCTTTTTTAACCACTACTTTTCTCTTGTTGGTGGATCTTCAAATTTGGCATGAAGGTTTGTTGGGTTTATGAGGAGATACATGCAATTTTATGGTTTCACATTTTGAGTTTTTTAAAATTATACATAAAGGGAACAATGTTTCATGTCCTAAGATAACCTCTCATTAATCATGAATTTACATAACCTCCATCCAAGATACTAGTACCCAAGCTACTGGGAAGTAATCTGCATTTGGAGTATAGGATCCATTTTGTATGTGCACATGGTGTGAAGGTTTAGTGCTCCCTTGCAACTTCATAGAAATCTACCATTGAATACTACAAAATAAACCATGGTATTTTTAATCATGTCTTCCTGTTTATCTGTGTAAAATATATACAAATAATTAAACTTGATAGCTTAAAATCATATAAAGCAGAGAAAAAACTGAAAGGATTCAAGTCCAAATATATTGGTTTGATAACAGTTCTGTAGGTTGCAAAGAAAAAAAAAAAAGGTAAACAGCTTTTAGGAACTGTTTTGTGCATAAATAACATATGAAAAGTATCACTAAGTAAACCATTGCAATTTACCAAACATTAGTGTAAGAAATATGACTGAAAATTTATTTTTATAACAGAAAAAATAATAAAGGGAGTGAGTTTAGTATAATTCAACCAATTGTAAACCATAAATAAATTAATAATATTATTAGCACAAATTTTGCAAATGAAAAAATTTTGTTTAAGAAGTCATCTGCAAAACTGTATAATCCATACAATTTTCTTAAGCAAAACATAGGTAAGTAATAATTTTACTTTAGTTTAATGGAGAAAGTGATATTTTAATTCCATTATAACCTTTAGGTGTTGCTTTGGTCACTGAAGTTTGAAAGAACTTTGGTAACCGTAATGCCTTTTTGTTCAACTTATTTTCTTCTGTTCGAGTCCTGTTGCTGATGTAAATTTTTAATTGTATTTTGAGAAAATATTTTATGATAATTTTTTTAATCTTGTATATCTTTTTATTGTTTTATCATGCACTGTTCTTCACGTCATTTGCACACTTCTAAAGGAAGGAAGTTTCTGTCGCACTCACTTATATTATTAAATGAGCATTTTATTACTTTATTTCTAGCTTTAGAGAAGCTTTTATTCAAAAGTTGAGCCTCATAAGTTATTTAAAGTAAAACTTTGGAAGTCTCAGTTTCTTCACAGTGAGGGAGCTCTTATAGTTGAACAAAGAATGTTATTTAATCAGAGCTTTAGTATAAGTCCACACTCCTGAGATTAAGTTTGCTTTTAGCTCTTTGTCATTTTCAATCTTGGCTCAGAACCTATTTATAAATGTTATTGGTCAGTTGTAATCCAATAAATTGTTGTTGTGTAAAAAAGAAAAAAAAGACTTAACTGCTACTTACTTAATAAATACTGTTATTTTTAGTGTCTGTTTGTAACCATTTCATACATGTTCAGATAACTCGCCTGTGCGATGAGACATAAGGGATTGAGAAACTGATCTATACCCTCTTTCATACATCACTGTTCATAACTCTTTAGTTTATTTCAATCAAGATGGTAATTACAACTTAAGATATCACACCTACATTATCTTACAAGATGCATAATTACATGCCAATTCAGCATGGCCAGGTGAGTAGGGAGCTCATCTTGCAATCTAAAGGTCGGGTTTCAATTTCCTCTACCACCAAATATGCTCACCCTTTCAGCTGTTGGAGTATTATAATGTGACAGTCAGTCCTTCTATTCATTATTAAGAGTAGCCCAAGAGGTGGCAGGAAGTGGTGATGACTGGCTGCTTTCCATTTAGTCTTTCACTTTTAAATAAGGGATGGCTTGTGCAGATAGTCCTCTCTTAGCTTTGTGCTGAATTTAAAAACAAACAGTTAAATGCTATTTGTCCAATTTTCCAAAATATCTTTCTAAAATAACATTATATTATTCACAACCAATCAACTCAATTTTAAAAATGTTATTTTTACACTTTTTTGTAATTAAAAAAATAATTAAACAGTACTTGGGTAAATGATTCTTATTGTAAACATGACTTAAGATGGCAGCATTATTAGTGAAGTTCCAAGAAAAACTTTTTTACTGGTTATGATCAAATATCATAATTTAAATGAACCAGTGTTTTGTTCAAACTTCTACTGAATTGTTGTTTGCCTTGGAAGTTGTATTGGCTTGTAAAGTTAAAAGAAAAATGCACTAAAAGCTTTCATTGTTTTCAGATCACTAGCCTAAAACATCTTAAATTCTCATATAGGAAATTATATTACACTCTGAAGATAAGAAGCAGTGATTAGTTTTAAATAACTAAAAACTGCACTAAATCTGTGGTTTAAATTAGCATAATATTTTCATAACTATTTCAACTTCCCCTGAGAGTGCTGAGATCAGTATCATATTAAGGGAAGAAAAAAATTTGGGAAATTTACAAATGTACTTTCAATTTGAGCTTGTTGACATCAACTTAAAATTTATCAATTTAAAAACAGTTCTGTATAAAGTTAATTAAACGTTATTCATTGACAAATGTAAACTTTGAATAGTTTCTTCAGTGTGTGGAAGAATGACTAACTACAAGTTTATTTTATCTACTTTTTAAAATTAATGGTTTCAGTTCTGTTTAGGGTGTGATGCATTCAAACAAACACAAGCATAATGAAGCTATGTAATTTTTTGTGGTATTTTAAAACTGTTAATTCTGATTTTATTTTTTTTTAATTTTGAAAGCAACTATAATTTTAAATTATACTTCCAAACATTAAGGTATATACTTCTGAATGTCACTGTTGTGAGGTTTCATGTAACCCTAAAGTAATTTTTTTTTTTAATTAAAGAACCATAACTTTATGTAACTTTTTCTTACTTTCAGAAATAAGATACTTGAGAAAAGGTACTTTCTTTTTGTCATTTAAAATATTTGTATTGCATCATTTTGGTTTTTTCTGCTAAATGTATTATATAATGAATAATTGTAATCAGTTGTTGTTGGGTTAAAGCTATGCTGGTTATAATATTTGTATTTATAATAGTAGCTGTCATGAAATAAAGGACAAAAGTATAAGCTATGTTTTTTGTTGTGTAATTCAAATTTGCCTGCATTGATTTTGTTTTTTAGGTTCTGTTTTTCATGATGTTCTGGTTATCTAGAGCAAGCTTGGTGATTAGCTTTGTTATTCTTTTAAACAGTCAAAATGGTAAGTGTATTTTTTATTTTTTTTACATCTCACTTGCAGTGTATGTATTACATATATTTTTGTTCAGTATTCATAGTTTTCATCTGGGATTAAAATAATGAAATAAAATTACATTCACTTGAGAGAAAGCTACAAGGATGATGACAGTTCCACATTAATTGCTTTTTTTAAAATTCAATCCATGCAGTATGTTTATGTTCATTGATCATAATTAAAGGAATATAGATGTACCATGCATTTCCAGTTGGGAAAACCAACTAAAAAGATGAATCTTCCCAAGGAAAGTTAAATTTCTCAGGAATACAAGAATATGATATTTCGGTCCCTGGTTTTTGCTCAACATTCAAAATGCTGCATGTAAAGAAAAACTTGTTTAATTCAACTTGTAGATGGGATTAAGAGGTATTACAAGTAAGATGTTTCAACTTGCTTCATTAGTCAGTTACATTTTAGGAATTGTTACCCTTTAGTGGTTATTACTTACATTATGTTAGCAACTGTAAGATTAATATTCCATTTGATGATGACCATCTAATAATACTGGGTGAAGTCTTGAAGCATGAGATGACATTTTAGTTGATGTAGATAGGTACCAAATACGAAAATGTCTTGATTATTTTTTAAAACACGAGTGAAAGGAGTAAGAAAGAACTAGAGAAAAACTGCACTGTTATCTCATTCATATCACACCCAAGGGGTCAGGTGATTAAGGCATTAGACTCATAATCTGAGGGTCAGGGGTTCAAATCCCCATCACATCAAACATGCTCAGCCTTTTGGCTGTGGGGCCATTATAATGTGATAGCCAATCCCTCTATTAATTGGTAAAAGAGTAGCCTAAGAGTTGGCAGTGGGTGGTGATGACTACGTACTTCTCTCTCGTCTTGCATTTCTAAATTAGGGATGGCTAGCACATATTGCCCCCACGTAGCTTTGAGTGAAATCTTAAAAAAAACAAGAACAAAAAAAAACATACAGAGGAATAGATGGAAGTAATGAACACCAGCTCAACTTACTTGAAATTACTTGCTATGTCATGATAAAAAACAACAAAAAACAACTGAAGCTAATGTTATTTGGTTCAACAAAACCATTTTAATCTTTATATGTAAGAATGATTTGATTCTGTCCTAATAAATTAATTATATGATAAACATAATTAATAAGACATTTATAAAGTCACTTGTTGGGATAGGTTTCAAGGGCTGCATGTTCCCAATTACAAAAAAAACAAATTTGTATAAATATATGTGCTGTTGGGAGTAATTGTACTTTTGTCTTTTCTGTTGTTCTGAATTTTAATTTATTTAATACCATTCTCTTAGTCTTTAACAGTTATTGATGTGTACATGTTCAGTTTGTCTTTACTCGTCACAAGTACATGCATCTTATGTATGTTGTACTATTTGAAGAATGTGAAGCATTTATGTCAATAATTCATTCTTTTAACAAATTCCTTTTTATTTGGTCTAATACTTCATCTTCTTTTGTGTAGATAATTTATGGCACAGAGAAATAGTTTTAGTCGAACAAAGTTCTTATTTTTAATTTTGGCTAAAAAAAAACTAAGGTATTGCAGTCGTCTCTATTTATGTAGTTTGTGTATTATGGTAGAAAAGAGTTATTGCATCACTGAATTTCGTTTTGTACTTGATTCCTGTAATTTTTTATGATATTGTGTACTGTGGAAGTTTCAAAACTAGTACGAAACTGTTATGGATAGTGTGTGGTGTCATCTGAGTAATTTTTCAGTTGTTAAAACGCATATGAATTTTTATTAACAAACCAATAGTGGTGATTGTATTACAAAAGAGAACCAGCAAAAATGGGTTTAAAGATACTTCCTCTAATGTAGTAGATAAAGTGTTCACAGAACCTTTTTTTCTTGTGTTAATACAGTAAAACCTGTTTAAGGTGGAATTGCATGGGACCAAGTGAAATTTCCAGCTTAAATAAGCTTCCTGGCTTGGACATAATGAATATACATTTCCTTAATTATATATAATTTTTGAGCAGAACGTTATATTTGCTTGACTCGAGGGAAGTAAGACATGTTTGAATAAAGTTATGATAATATTTATGCTATATTTATTTGAATAAGATTAAAAGTAGATATTCAAAATATACACAAGGACACAAAACGTTAATCAAATTTATTTGAAGAAGGTGTTCGTTTTTTTTTTTAATGGGCTTTCTCGTGCGGTTAAAAGAGAACGCCAATTGTATAGCCTTCTCATGAACTTCATTTTCCCCCTTCATTTTTACATATAATTTGATAGCGTCAATATAACTTAACACTTTCGATGAAGTAGTCATTTCTATTTCCTCGCTATCTTTTCCATTTTGTTCATCTTCTGAATCTCTCACATTGTTACCATCTTGCAATTCTATTATAAATTTCAAATCAATTTCATCAGTTTCTGTTAAAACATTCTTGTCAACGTTCACAAACCTTTGTGTTTACAGAATTATCTGCATCAATCTTCTCAGAGTTTGGATTTAACTAGAATTGTCATAACAAACAACTTTAAAAACATGAGGGGATTTAGTAACTTTTTTTTCAAAAAATTAAGGTATTAAGTAACTTTTCCCAAAACCTAAAATTAGGGAAGATAGCAATATATTTTTTGTGAGAGTTATTTAAAGAGTAGAATTTTGCACTTAAAAGACAAATATGATGAAACTATTTCATCATGTATACTTTGCCTAAACAATCTATTAAAGAAAGACAAATTTCTACAAATCGTAAACTAATTTAACTGCAAAAATGATGGTAGAAAAAAAGAACAGAATATTCTTAACGAATACTTACTGTAAAAAAATGTCCAAGAATTTAGTGATATTTAAATTAATTAAATATGAAATTACTATTTAATGAAAAACATTTTTTTTGCTTTACTCAGGTTCTAATACTAATTGTTGATAGATTAAGTAGGTGAAAGATAGTTTTCTGTCCACATTATGCAGGTTCCATGATATAGAGGGCCTTTTATAAGAGAAATCTTAAGATAATGCTGCAAAATTTTGGTATTTCCAAGCTTAGATAGGTTTTACTGTTTTTGGTTGTACCCACTTAGGCCTTGATAACTATCTGACATTTCCATGAAATAAGAGTGCAGGAGGGACTGAATGTAGGCAGGAATGAGTGCATGATGCCAGATGTGGATTTGGGCTTCTTGCAGCTCCAAGAAGCTTCTCAGTTTCTTTTCTTGCCCTTTCTTTATCCATTACCAGGGCTATTGCCTGGTCAGCATAGTGTTTTAGCCTATTCCTTTGGTCATTCACTTGTAGCAATGAAATAAAATTTAAAATGTATTTTCAATACATGTAGATGGAAATTTCCCTTTATTTCACATCTGTTGCATAAAGTACAGGGATATTACTAAACTTTTTACCATGTGGCATAAAGCAGGTTCAGTTCCTCAAAGTGATCACAAATTGTTGACTTTGACTGGAAAATGAGAATTTTGATGCACTTGCCATCATAGATGGTGCCTTTCACTAAATGCAGGCATTCTACATCATGACCAGGGATGCATCCCCATATCAGCTGACCCTACAGATACTTTTAAGTTATATTCATACATGCTAAATTAAACTTTCCCTGCATAGATATTGTACAAAGTGCTTCACATCAGACTCTTACAAGTGGATTTGTAATTCATTTGAGATGTTTTTGCTCCACGTTGTTTCCACTGTTCAGCTTACATTTTCTTTATCTCATTTGAGCCTTATCTTGTGAGTGAGAAAGTTGTATTTTTATTTTTTCTTGGGGTCACATGAACATTGGTAAAAACAAACTGTACATGTGGTAACAGATGACATTTGATGTTTTGTACCTTGCTCTTTCAAAATCTGTGAATATCATTCAATGATTCTGCAGTCTTCCACATTTTAGAACACAATCATTGACTGTTGTGGAAGCTTTCTTCCTACTATTTTCCATCTGCTACTCCTCATAGCTAGGTTTTCTGTTATCTCTGCACCCTGTAGCTCACAATAGGCTTGGTTAAATGTAATTTTTCTATCACTCTGTCTTGTTGAAAGCCCCTCTTTGCTTAAAAGAAACAATTACTGCTTATTTTCCATGGAGTTAACTACCAACCCTTGGCCATGTGAGGATTAAATGCACTTTGTAATAGATAGGCTTCTAAATTAACTTTCAATTAGGACCTCAATTTGTAGCTCACAAATGGCTGATGCAATACCAAAACAGCTTGTGAAGCTGCTTATATAAATAACTAGACAGTATTGCATCATCCATGACATATATTTGAACCTACGTGCATTAGGGCCTCAAAGTAGATGTTGATTTTGAAGGAATGTGCAAGAAAACTGGGTGATAATAAATTTTTTACCACTGTATTTAAAAATATGCTTATTTATTACTCTTCTGCAGAATTATAAATGATAGATGTTTATTTTATACTGTTTATCATCAGTCTTTAGAACTGGTCTATTAAATTTAATTCATCTGGTTTGCTTTCTGGTTCTTTCTTGCACATTATCATCTGTAAAAGTAATGCACTTTTTAATCCCATTACTTTTACTTTACTTGAATAATATTAGCAGTATCTGGATGTGAATATTACTCCTGTTTATGAGATGCTTTGTTTTTAAAGGTTTACTACACAATAATTATTATATTCTTGAGTTTATGTAATGCACAAGAATACAAGAAGTCCATTAAAAAATGCTTGAGCAGAAAAAAAAAGCAAAAACAAAAAGCCAAAATTTTGCTTAAACTTGGAAGGTGGTATCAGATATACAGCAAAATAAAACAACTTGGCATTATTCATATTGCACCATTTTATTTAGGTGATATTAAACTCAATTTGTTCTGTCTGACTTCTGATTCACTTAAGAATCAAAATTGAGGACACAGAAAAAAGGCATTGTGGTTAATATCTTTTTTTATTATTAAAAATTTAATTTCTGTTGGAGTTATTTTCACTCACAATCTTAACTTTAGTGCAAGACAACTTTTGTTTAAAATTATAAGAATACCTTTCTTCATCTAATAGTTTTCATGTTTCATTTGCATAATACCTAGAACCTAAAAGAATATCAGTTTTTTTTCAAGGTAAATATTTGTATTTCATTTTCCATCTTGTCTATCATATCATTAACTCCAGCTATTATCATCAAACACACCTTTTAATTTTTTGTAGAATATCTTTGAAGACTTTTCTGTTCTTAAATTTGTAATTTCAAGTTTGTTTTCTATTTAACATAGTTTTTGTTTTTTTTTAAATTTACCTTTACCACTTTTTATCTCCAACAAGTCAATGGTGCCACTGAGGCATATTAGTGTCTCTGGAAGATGTGCAGCTCTTTGGCAAATTTTTTGTGTACCGCATAATATTGTGAGCCTTGAGAATTGATGCAAAGTGTGATGTATATTTAAAAAAATGTTTTAAATCTTTCAATTATGCATTTTAAAACATTAATACATAATTAACTAATGTAAAATAAGATGTAAATATAATTTAAACTGTATCTCTAACAATAACATATTTAGGTGAGAAGCAAGTGCTGTAGTTGATCAAGCAGCCAACAATACTACAATTAGTTACATGTACTCTGTCACAACAACAGTGTGCCAATTTCAAAATAACCATTATAATATGACTGTTAATCTCGCTGTTCGTTGAAAACAGTAGCCCAAGAGTTAATGATGGGTGCTTCTTACCATTTGCCTTCCTTCTGGTTGGCTGTTTGTAAGTAGGGAACATAAAAAAAAAAAAAAAAAAAAAAAAGAATTATTTAATGTAGCAACTTGTCTTTATTTTCATTAGGGCTCAATTAATTTATTTAGTTGACTCTTCATGAGAATTACATCATTTAGTGTTGCATAAAATAAATGATTAGTCAAAATTATTATTAAATTGGTTAATGTCACAAGAATAACTCTCAAATTGAAATTAGTGTTCATTATTGTAAATTATCAAAGTATTGCCCTTATGATTAACATCATCAATTAAACCATTCACTGCTAGAGGGAAAGGGTTAATATTTTTCAGCTTAGTCAGTGTCTCACTTATGACAATAACTAATTGAAGTTATTGTTTCATATTATTACTTTTGTTGTTACTATCCAAGCCTTGTTGGAATAAATTGATAAGTTAATGAGCCTAATGATTAATTAAGTTACAAATTATACTAATTGACCTTATCTGGTTTTTATTTTATTCAGAATTTTAGTGAATTCTATCACAATTATAAAGTAAACATACATCTGTCTTAGGCAAATATCTGTGACAAGTAAAAGTTACAAATTAAATATCAGTTAATTAATTTTTCTCTTCATGAAACATTTTAAAATATGTCTAACTTTAAGGCCACTTTCTTGTGTTTTTGCCCTAGTATATTACAGTGATCATTGTTTTAACTTGTATTTCAGTCAATCAATTCATGGTGCATGCACTTGAACTTTGTTTTTGTTGACCTATCAACTTCTTAAATCTTTCTTTTATGACTATGATAGTTTAATTGAAATTTCTTTTTCCAGCATTTGAGGTTGGATTTAGACAAAAAATGTCAGTTTTAATCTATTCTTCCATGATATCTAACAGTGCCATTGGCTGTGGTGCTTGTTAACACTGTTCTGCATGGTTCAGTTCTAAAGATTCACAAAGTAATCCTGTTTTCTTGCTCATTAAAAATGACTTTCCAACAAACATTAATGTATAATTTCCAAATTTTGTAAGCAAAGTACTAGACATACTTTAAGCATATCAAACTGTTCTGAATTGATATACTTGGATGTATCTAAAATTTAGTTTTGGACATAAAACAGTTTTTTATAAATGTTATTTGAGGAGTTTAGTTTTACTTGGTATGTATTTAAGTTTTGCAGCTTTTCCACCAGAACAAATTGAAGTAATAAAAATAATATTTGTTTTTTATGTTTCTTTATAATGTAATCAGTTCTGACTATCTTGCTAGTTTTGTTAGATGGTTAATTTGAGTAGTTAATGCCTTTAAATATAATAAGAATTATAAAAAGTGTTTTACAACAATGTAATCTTTAGTTCACTTAATGAAAAAAGAGGCTATTATATTAATAACTGAGCTGACTTTGGTAATAACATTTTTTTGAGTTTTTAAAATGAGTTATGGTTTCTTTATTACAGAATTTTGCTGTACTTCTCTTAATAGTGTGTGTTTTTGAATTTTTGTTATTTATAAATGTATTGTAGCAATACCTAATGTAGTTTGTGTAGACAAATTAAGTAATACATTATTAGAACTTCAATATTTGAGGCATGGTTGTGTGTATATGTATTAAAATGTCATCTGTTTTAAATAGCCGATGCAGTTGCAGTTATGTCAATTGACTTGGGTTCAGAATGGATGAAAGTTGCAATTGTTTCGGTAAGTAGACCTAGATTTATTTTTTATATTTCTTGTTTTTTTGGTTACTCCTGAGATATGAAAACTTATTTGTCAACTAGTACGAGTTAAATTATTGTAACAAATATTTATAGCTAACAATAGATTGTCTGTGTGTGAAGCATGTGTGACACACACACACACACACACACACACACACACACACACACACACACACACACACACACACAGAGTGAGTTTTTTGTTTTCTTTAATATTTTACCTAATTATTGATATTCACATACTTGATTATAACCATATATATAATGGTGTTTTTTTTTCTTTCAGCCTGGTGTACCTATGGAAATAGCTCTTAACAAGTAAGTAGTTTAAATTTGGTTTTGATTTTGAGGATAAATTAGAAGTTGGTTTAAGATATGAGATGGTTTTCAGATGAAATGTGATTTACCATGAAAATGCATAAATGTTACCATTTTTTAATATTAATACTTGTTTTAAACATTTACTCATTTGAGTAGATGAGCTTGTACTTTCTGGCATGTCGGTTTGTCCTGAGGTTTTTCTTAATGTTATCATGATTTTATTAAATTTTGGAAGTGTTATTTTCAACTATTTTAAAACCTAACTAAACACTTAGATGTTTCTAAAATAAGTGCAAGCATTAACAATGAAGTATGGTAACCTAAAAAATGTTTTTATTTATGGAAGAAAAACTGTAAAAATATTACTTATCAAGTCCAATTCATGAGGTACAGGCTACTATTGTATTAGAAACAGCAAAACCAGTGATAATGCATTTTATCACAAAAGGTTATTTATATTTATGTATTTGCTCAAAACCTTATTGTGTAATATGTATATTTTCATTATCTTAATTCATTGTTGTGAAATATCACTATATATACGAAAGTATTAATATAAATGTTAGGATTTTAATACTATAACTTGGTGTTTTGTTTTTTTAATACCGACTTGTAGAGAATCTCAAAGGAAGACGCCTGTGGTTGTTTCTTTCCGAGATGGAGAAAGATTATTTGGTGATCCTGCTGCAGGTGTGGTAAGTACTTGTTTTATAATACAGATTTTGTTTTTAGACACACTTTTATAAAGAGCAATAAGTTTACTGTTGAAACAGACTCTTATTTGAAAATAAATAACTTGCCAAAAATGAGAGAGACAATATTAATGATTAACGCTCTCTCAACAAAGTTGGTTGAATTGATCAACCTCGTAACCACTTTTATACTTGTTATAGTTTCCACACTATAATTTCTAATACACTTTGTGTGTCTTTTTAATAAACATTGAAAGTCTTTTTGTACACAAAATCATATTTTTTTAATGAAGTAGTTTTATGAAAGATTTGTCCATGGATACACACACATGTGTGCCAAATGTTTTCAAAATCCTAGCTTTACTGTATTTAATATGGTAATGAAATACGGAAGCATCTAAGAAAAATATGCAAATATGCATTTCACTAACATTTTAAATGAGACTGCCAAAAATAAAAATAAAAGGGGTAAAAACAAATACTTTTAATGATATTTGTTTGTCTTAGTAAATATGTGGTCAAAACACAGAGGAAAATCTGTAAAATAATAAAATTAGAGATTTTAATCAGATACCACTTTACAAAATTGTAGTTTTATCATAATATTTTTCTGACACAAACAGATATTTATACAATTATCAGGCTGTTTACTGCTAATAGAGGTCTTGCAAGTTTCCATCTTGGTTGTGAGTCATTCAAATTCTGCCTGATGTTGTCAAGGCTGTATGAATTAGCTCCATCAGGTGTTGATTTGTAAGGACTGCATGATGCTTTGACTTCACAGACTTCATTACAGAGTACAATGATTCACAGCAGTATGTTGTGCTGAAAATTGAGATGAATCACACACTTGTTTTCTTCAGTTCAGGATATTTTATTTCTAGAACTTGTTTCCAGAACTCAGTTCATCTTTAGATCCAGGTCCTCCTGTAGTTTTATCAATCCAATTTCCATAGCATATGATTCTGTAACCAGAGGTTTGAGAATTGGACAACAATCGGTGATCACATCAACCATGAACAGGTTTACAAGAAAGGCTAAGCAGGGCTTCAGTTTTTACAAGTCCTCAAACCTATCTAGGAAATTATCAAGCACTTCTTGTAATTTGTCTTTGTATTTTTCCACTTTGAGATTTTTTATTTCAGTATCAGGGAATGTATTTACTCTCCTTTTGAGATTGAAAAAGTAACTGAAGTTTCATGACAATATCTCTTTGAAGAAGCCTTATTTTGCTCTGAAAGCTGAAAATTCTTTTGAGTAAGATCAGAAACAATCTTATTCTTCCCCTGGAGTGCCAAGTTGAGAGTTTGTAGATAATTCATTATATCAGTAAGGAACATTAGATCTTGCATCCATTCATTATTTCCCAGTTGAGGATAGAATCTTTTCTTTTCTTCAAGAAAAGTAATAATAGGCTCCAACAGATCCACGAGCCTATTTAAAACATTGGTGGGTGACAGACACCTCCAAAATGCAGTAGAAAGAGACATCACTGGATTTATCTTCAAGTTCCAGTTCTTCAATAAAAAATTTTGAACTGTTGGTGGGTCTTCCCATTTAAGCGTATGAAATTTAATACCATCTTCATACTTGAAGTATCTGGCTGCCAGGTGTTTACAATGAATAATGCAATGAACAGGGAGAAACTCTGGAAAGCTGGGATAACTTTTTATAAGTACAATTAATCCTGCATTTTCCCCCACCTTTACAGGTGCTCCATCTGTTGCAACACTGAAATATCAGTGGAATATCAGCATTTGTTAAGGCTCTATAAAGTGCATTTTTAATGTCAGCACCACCAGTTGTTTTTTTCAGTACCACTAAGTCCAGCATCTCTTCTTTTACAGTTACATCGGAGGAAACATAACAAACAAATACTGCCAGTTGTGGTTTGTCGTGTAAGTCTGTAGATTCGTCAAGGCCTGAAATGAATGCAAGGGAATTCTTTAAATCATTTTGCATTTTGCCTGCAACATCAGTACTGATCTGGTAGATACATCTGTCTGTAGTGTGGCATGAAGCTGGTGTTTGTGTTATTAGTTACTGAAGTTTTGTGTTACTTGAATCTAACACTACAACAACTTCAGCTATATTCTTCTTAACAAATTCACCATCAGAATATGGACATTTCGCATGAGCAATACTCCATGATATAACAAAACTAGCTACAGTCATTGTATCAATTTCCTTATTGAACGTTGTCAACAGTGTCTGCTGGCTATTTAGTGATGATTTTACCACAGTTAACTTGTTTTTCTGTAATTCTAATTTAGGTGGATAATCAGATGAAAAGTTTTTGTAATTTGTTGCATAGTGGCATTTCAAGTTACTGGCTTTGTAATGACTGAGTAACACATTCCAGATAAGATGCAAAGGTTTACCTCCTTTAATGGTGAATGCAAAATCTTCTTCCCACTCTGGCTTAAAATTTCTGTTTTTATCTTCATACTTTTTACTTCTTACAATTTGATAATGCCATCTTCCTTCATAACATTTTCACAGACACTTCTAAAAAAAATTAAAGTGAAAAGAAACGATAAGCTTCAACGTGTGCAACGCAACCAAACTCTACAGTGCACAGTGCCACACTAACACTCCGCTAATTTTACTGTCAATAACACAGCCACACATGCCACAATCATGCGATCGCAAGCCACATCCACTAAAACTAACATTGATAGTGCCTGCTTATATAATTGCTGTTTTCTCCAGCACAATTCCTCTGTAATCCTTGCTGACCCAAAATTTCTTTAATCTCTGACTCAAATTTAGCATTAAAATTAGGATTTAAATTCTTAAATATATTTACTCACTATGAACATTACACATGTGTTTTTAATCCAGTGAACTCTCAGTTTATATTTGGTAAATAATTATAAAGCTTAAATTCATTATTTACCTTTTATATTAATTGTGATGCAAAAAGGAGCTCAGTCAACATATTTCTGTGAACCACACATTATATGTTAGAGCCACATGTGGTTCACGAGCCATGGTTTGGCCACTCCTGTTCTATATAGTAGTCTGAGTACTAGGTGATCTCTCCATTAAGATTACAAATGCTTTTCTTGACAAAAATCCTAATTTTTTTGTGTAATCTTCTAAATGAATTAAACATTTATTTTTCAGCAGTGCCTTTTATTTTATTATTTTCTATACTATAACTTTGAGTTTCATCAATTTGACTGACCTCATAACAACTTAAAAAAATATAAATTACATTATTTGTTTATTTGTTGAATGACTTAATTGTAAAATGAAGCTACATTTGTTTATCTTAAAAAGCTTTACATTTATAAACAAGTGTTATTGGCTTTTTAAACCTGTTTAACTATGAATTGCACTATTGTAAGCTGTAGATCACTTGCCAACAGCATCTTTCATTATGCTGTTGATTTATGTCGTGCACAAGCTACTTGTCAGCTGCTCATGAGCATATCTCATAAAAATTGATTGTTATTACTTATTTCATCTAGTCTAACACAAGTTTTCTATTTTTACATTTGTTACCTTTGTAATAATAAATAGAGAACACTCGTTAAAAACAAGTAAAAGATTATTCATTCGGGCCTTTTTTATATTGTTGATGAAACTTGACTCTACTTTTTTTAGGGTAATGGTACGGCACCAAATAATGCTTTGTTTAATTAAGTAATGCACCAAAGAATACAAAATAATAATGTATGAAAAGCAGACAATGTCCCATAACTATCACAATTTTTCTAGTTTTTCAAGTATGCAATAAGCCATTAAAAATTCATTTGAGTTAATTGATGTGTTTCCTGTTGAAATTGAGCTTGAACTGAAAGTAAAATTGACTATTGTCTTTACAGAAAACAAAGTATTATGATATGTCATTTGATAGATGAAAATCTTTGTTTTCTATTGGAAATAAAGAACATAGTATTGAATATTGGAGAGAACTATGGTAATTTCTAAAATAGAGGATGTGAAATACTGGCTTGGCAAGTGGAATCTGTCTATTTAATGATTCTGTAACCAAATAAAATTTAAAGGCTATGAAAATTATGCTTTGCATGAATGATGACCATATTACAATGAGTAATATGTCTTAAAATTTATACTTCTTTGAGAAGTTCTAAATAAATTACGCATCCACTCTTCTCTAGATAGCAAGACCTGGCACAGCTTAGTGGTTAAGGCACTCAACTCATAACCTGAGGGTTGTGGGTTTGAATCCCCATCATACCAAACATGCTTGCTCTTTCAGCTGTGGGGGCTTTATAATGTGATGGTCAATCCCAGTAATGTTTATTTGACTTTGTCCAAAGAGAGTAACAAAGCAAATAATCACCTGGCAAGAGCTTATGATACTTAGACTATTAAGTTACAAGAGGGCATCTTGCATACTTTCCTCCAAGAGAGTGATCAAATTAAATTTTTATTAAATCAACTTCATTTACGTTTTTTTTTAAAATCTAGTGTAATAAATATCTAATTTTTACATGCTAGTTAAGTTTGTTAAAGACATTTTACATTAAAAAAAAACCTCTTTTTTTTTTTGAACTTTAAGTGCACTGTTTAATAAGCTTATTGTTTTCTGTCATTATTCTTGTTGTCCAAAACAATACATGTTGTTTCCAAACATGATTTTTTGGACACATAGAATATATTTACTATGAGAGAATTTCCCAAATTTTAATTCATTTGGCTTTTTAATTAACCTATAAATAACTTTTACAAATTCTCTTGCTGCCTGAAACAGTGACTTTATTCTGAACAGATTAATCTCTCCTTGTGAACTGTTGTCCTTGGCAGCTAAAAATAACGGTTACCTGATTTATGTTGTTAAGAATGTTCTTTTTAGTGGTTCTTAACACTTTCACTATGCACTTCTTCTCTGCTGATGCCACAGATGTTTAGTGAGCTACATTCAAAATTTAGTTAAACTACTTTGTTATCATGGTGTATACAAAGAAATGTGGAGTAGAAATGTAGCTACTAATCCAAACATTAATAGTTTATAAGTTTAAAGTTCTTAATTTTGTTATATTTGAATTTTCCCAAGGATGAGAGTTTTGACATTTGCTCTCCAGGCATCCCATCTTCTCTAACGTATTTAGCACCCACTTCCAGAAGTACAAAATGTACTGTAAATTATTCATTATAATGTTGTCATCACTCAGACAAAGCTTAGTTTTTATAACCTTCAATCTTATTTAGGTATGGAGAAAAGTTGGACTCTTGCTGTGCAAGTCACATTCTTTCTTTTAGAAGTTGCCAATAGTTCTCTCTGACATTCAGTGCTATATTATTTATCTCCAATAGAAAGCCACTGTTTTAATGTGTTAAATTATGTTGTTTTCTGTACAGAGAATTGTCTGTTTCATTTACAATTCAAACTTTATTCCTATGAGAAATGCATTGATGAGCTTAGCCTAATTTTTATTGTTGTATTGTTAGAAAGCCAAAAAAACTGTTATAGTTATGAGACATTGTCTACTTTTCATATTTTATTATGTATTCTTTGGTGCATTATTTAATAAAATAAAAAATTAATGCAGTAGTACCATTAGTATTAAAAAAAATTATAGTTAGATATCATCAACAGCTAAATAAAAAGATACTCAGTACTTTAATTCTTGTTTTTCAACTACATTCTCTATTTATTATTATAAAAGTAACTAAAATGTAAAACTTGGAAATATTTTAGATGAAGTTTTATATTAGGTTAAAATAGAGAGTAATAATAAATTTTTGTAAGATATGTTTGCAAGTAACTTAAATAGCCTGTGTTTTATGTAATTCGTTAGGGTTCTGTGAGTTGCATGTTTGCCAAATGATTTATAGTTTGTATGGTGTTAATATAATGTAGACACTGTTCAAAGGACAATAAAACTTCAGTATATATATAAAAAAAATGTTTACTGTTATGAGTGTAAATTTAATTAGGATAAATAAATGTAATTTCATATTATAATGATAAGTTGTTCTAGAAAGAAAGAAAAGGGTAATTTAGATTTTTTCAAATTTTGTTTTTGGTGGTTATGAGGACTGTTAAATTAACCAACATTGTATAGAGTTAGTGTACAGAAAATAACATTACAATATAGTTTTACTGAAAAGAAAAGGTTAATTTATATAAGAGATTTCAGAGATTTAGCAAATAAACTTTGAGATTTTACAGATGATAAATACAATTTTAATCTTAATATGTAAGTAACTTCACTCAGAGCAGTCAATGCTTTTCCTTCACATGCTTGTGGAGAAATTTGTAGTGAAGATATTTTGTTAAAATTCACAAAGTTAATGTTTATTGAAAGAGTTTATTAGAGTTTATGGTATGTAAATTATAAAGGTTGATTTGGGGTTATGAACTTGACCAACTCCATCAAGCTTATAGTGAGAGAGTTAATGTGTCCAATAACAATGTTGAAGAGAATTCAATGCATGTCTTAAAAGACAGGATATCAGAGGATCATTTTGTGGAGGTTGAACAAATATAGTGACAACTCAGTATGGTAAGAACTTAAAAGATTGAAATTGATATCAAAAAGGCAGAATATATGTTTCTAATTGGTTGAAGATTCTGAAGCTTTTTATAAGGGAAGAGAAGTAAAATCTATAAATGAGAAGTCAAGAATACCATCATATCGTGCAACTCAATGTGCAGATTGAGATATTATTAAATACATAATTTCAAAATTAAGAAACTAAACCTCAAGCAACAAAGATTTTAGATATGTATTAGGTTTTGGTACCAATTTTACTAAGTTACATTGATAGTAAAGTAGGTCAAATTTTGACATACGTTTGTAAAAAGTTTGCAACTTGTGTGTGTGTGTGTTGGTTTTCTTGTGTCTGTAAGGTTAAATAATTTAACTTTGTGATGTCTGTGAATAAAAGAAAACAACTTTTATCTTCTAGGGTGTCAGATTTCCAGACAAAGCCTATGCTTACTTTTTAGAGTTATTGGGGAAGAAAGTGGACAACCCCATGGTTCAGTTGTTTCAAAAGCGATTTCCTTATTATACAATTGTACCAGATGAGAGGCGAGGAACAGTTGTATTGAAACATCCTGAAGGCATGTTGTTCACTCCTGAAGAACTTGTAGCTATGGTTTTTAAAAATGCACAAGAAATAGCAGAACATGCTGCAGGTATGATCAGATTTAACTAATATAATCATTTTTTACATTTGTTTAAAATCATGCAGTGTTTTTCTGCTTTTATAAAGGAAATATTTCAGATTCCACGTTGTATATTTAACTCTTAGGTTCCCAAATCACTCGTACATGAGTAATGTGGTTTTACAGTAATGTACCATGTCACTTACATATGAGTGTACAATATATTTTAAATCCATGCCATGCAAACATGATTCACAGTATTTTAAATTTGTTAGGGGCTGTCTGATACTTAAGGCTTATTATGAACCTTTTATTTTGGTTTTAAAATAATGTTTAGGCAGAAAAACACTTGCATAAAGATGTATTACAATACCAAAAGTGATTTGTTTATTTGTGTGTGTGTGTGTGTATTACCAAACAAACATTTGAACAGTAAATCCTCTTTGGAAATAATTTGTATTTTTACTTCTCAACTGGGCTATTTATTACAAAAATAAAAATTCCCTCTTGTTAGAACAAAAATGATCTGAATGACATGGTCCAGGAAGTAAATAGACTTTCACAGAGGGTCTGTGCTGCTAATTTTTGAAATTAACAAAAACTATGTTTTTACCTAATAACTCATCTTGCAAAAAATGAGTATTCAATGTAAAAATTGAAACTGGGCCAAAGTAAAACTCCGTAAGAATGACCTTGGAAGTGAAGGTGTTAACTGTTATTTCCATTTTTCATGGTCGGTTTGGTGGCCTTGCTTATGCATTATTGCTCGTCATAAGACTATGTAATTAGCTCATGTGGAAGGCTATGAGTTCAAATAAGCCTTATATATCCTAATATAGTTTTTACAGACCCTCCATTGTACAGGGACTGTTGGTTTCAAAGACCTCATTGAAGCAAGACAAGTACGTAAAGTTTGAGTGTGCTTTCAGGTGACTTTATAGATATGATGTAGAAAGCAATAGTATGATTACTGGTTTTTCTCTGTATTTCATAAAAATGCAACAGTGCACTTAAACTTTTGATGTGATAGAGCTGTTCATTATAGAAGTTTCATTCATGCTTGATTTATTTCTGTACAGTTTTCTGATTATAGATGAGAATTTGCCTTGTTTTATTTTTTTTAGTTTGTAAAGTTTTATTTCCATTGTATGAAAAATCAGTGGTAATTATAAAGTGCAATGAAACATTTTCCTTACATTATGTTGAAAAGTGTTCATTGCCAAGTGGTCTGTAGCAAATTGCATATTGCTTTTTGTAACCATTCAAGTACATACAGATCTTGCCCAACTTTGCAACAAAAACCAGTGTTTTTTGTAAACTGTTTTTCATAGAAGTTTGTTGTTATTCCTCAGCATTGTTTTTATCAGGGTACCACCTTTGTGCTTGTATGTTTTATTTCTCTGAATGGTAAGATTATGTGCATCTTATTATCAGATAATTTCCTAGTGGTTTCTGAATGACCAGTCTACTAATGTTAGCAACAGTAGTAGCAGTTCTGCATGTGGTAGGATGTTGTTTAAGTGGTATTACATTTCCAAATGAGTGTTCTGGTCTTTTCTTGTAAATTCTGTTTCCAATGTTATAGACAGGTAAGATATTTATACAGGAAAAATAGCAAAAAATCTAAACAAACCAATTTTAAAAATAACTAAGAAAATGCTGTGTTGTACTCTTCCACCCACAAATCTGCCCATGGCAGCATTCCAGTTTTGAATGAGTATGAAGTTCTTGAAATTCAACAGTTGAGAATGAAAACCTTATTGCTGGTTATTGATTTCTTAAGTTTACCAAGATGTGTTGAAGTTGTGTATATTTCAAATAAAACTTCTTTATTTATGTTCATTGTTTGAATTTTTCTCCACCCCTTCCTTGCCATCATTTTCAGAATCATTTTGTAACACCAAGTTAGATTTCTATCTTTGTAATTGTTCTGATAAAGCTATGGTTTTATGAATTTGTGATGTATTAATTTACTAATTACAAAGTAACAATATGTGCTATGCGTCATCGGATCAGAGACCTTAATTGTCATGGCTGACATTTTCCTACCTAACCTTGATTAATAGCAGTAACATTTTTAACAATAGTTATGACCCTTTTGCTAAATAGTTGACTTTATATGCAACATTATCTTCTACAACACAAAGTAAGTAAGTTGGAGAAATAACAAAGTTTAATGTGAAGTGTAGATTTTGCCCTGCATGGTGACATGACTCCCAATTGCAGGGGATATAAAGCAAAATTAACCAAATGTACCTAAAAATACTGTCAGTTGACATTTGTTAATTTGTTATGATACATCACAAAATCTTGTACCTCTAGGTCTATTTACTGACTTGTGATTTAAAGATGACAAGGCAGAAGTGTTTCTTGTAAATACAATTGTGTTGTTAATTGTACTCAAATCTGTCTGAGATGTTGTTTGTAGCAAACCATGTATGACCACTTGCATAGTTTAATTTGATTTAAAACTCCATACATGTACTTCAAAGTATTGTGCTGTTGCATATTTCTTTAGGTCAGACCATTAAAGATGCAGTTATAACAGTACCAGTGTACTTCAACCAAGCTGAGAGAAGAGCAGTACTTCATGCTGCAGATATGGCTGGCTTGAAGGTTTTGCAGTTAATTAATGACAATACAGCAGGTGGGTGATTGCTAGTTTTTCTGTGTTTACACTAGATGTAAAAGATAACAAAACAGTGACACAGGATTGATGTACACCTGAAATTCAATTTGGTGAAAGAGTATCATATGTGATAAATGTGACATAAATGGCACTCGTGAGCAGTGGTTATTGTTGAAGATTGATTTATTACAGATCAGAATTGAGAACAGTAGGAATCCACCATACTAGGAGTGTTTAAGTTTTCATTCAGTACTTTTTGGACTGGAAAGATTACATTAATAGAGATCAGAGTTACATGATGAGGGTTTTTTTTGGTCCTATTAAGATTTGATCAGTCTCCACATAGTTTACAAATTTGACAAGTTTCAGTTTGCACTTATATATTTTCAACTTGTTCTGGAGAGTTGTAGAATTTTAATGAAAACAATAATGTTCATGCATTAATTTTGTTAGATATATATTGGGGTTTCCATTTATTGATGGGACCTACTAATAAGTATGAAATTGTATAAAGTTTTAGTTCTCTTAGAGTTCTGTAAAAAGGAATTTCAAAAAGTGTTCAGTTGGAGTCATGTATTAGTCATACTGTAATCATTCCCTTTTCAAAATTTGACAAATTCTTAGTGACATCACTCATACTAAGGAATAATCAGTGGATGTGACATATGTTACAATAAATTTTACTGAAGAATCTTGTTTCTGAATTGTCATATCTTGTGTATGATTGATACAGCAAGCAACAACATAAACCTTTGTGGTATATAAAAGTAATTGTAATATAAGAGGATTGGAGGAAGAATTCAATCATTGTTAAGTTGAAAACTAAATGTTACTATGTTTTTATAAATGCCTTTATTTTATCAGGAGAGTGATAGTAAGAGTTCAGGAATCTAAAACTAATTGAAACTAGTTTATTTTTTTTATATTCATCAGGTATTGTCATAAATAAATGTAATTATGTATATTTGATGTGTATCTATGTAATTCAACTAGATTTTCAAGTGATTCTTAAGGTGTGTGATTTATAATATCAGTTCATTTGTATCAGACATTGCCATATGTGAATGTGGGTGTTCAGTATTCATCTGTGTATTCCATTGTATATAACCACTGCTTCTGCTGTGTAAGAGTTAAAGAACAAAAATTAGAGGGAAAATTTATATTACTTTCCATGTTGCAAGAAACATGTAATTACAGGTGTGTATGTAGTTCTTTTTAAGTCTTAAATCAAGAACTATTTTCAACAATACTAATTACTTGTGTAGGTCCATGTAGTGCATCATACTGTGTAATTTTGTTTTTTTCTGTTTATACAACACTTTATAGTAATAAATTTACTTTCTTTTCAGTTGCTCTGAACTTTGGTGTATTTAGAAGGAAAGATTTCAATGAATCTATGTTTAATATAATGTTCTATGATATGGGAGCAAGCAGTACAGTTGCAACAATTGTTACTTACCAAGTTATAAAGTCTAAAGAAGGAAGATTTATTGAGACAAACCCACAACTTACTGTTAGAGGAATTGGGTATGTTTTGATATTTTTAACTGAGGTTATTTTTTAGTAAATAGTAAAGAGACTGGAGACAAACTAAAAAGATTGAAACATAGCATATTGAGTTGCTGCAGTGAAATGTCTGTACAGTTCTTTTTTAGAATGCAAATATAGCAAATATTTTGCAATAATAATTTTTAATGTACTGTTGTATTAAAATACAACATATTTATAGGGCATAATTTATCGGGATTGCACTGTGAACTGTAAATTAAAGTATTCTGTTTTGCACAATGTGCTATTTTACATCAAGTGCCAATTTAGTCTAAAGCAGCGAGTTAAAGTCGGATGTATTTCAGAATTTAAACATTGTAAAAGAAAGGATAACTAAGAGATTTTTACAACTATGAGAATATGACTGAAGCTTTTTCAAGTTATTTTGTTATTATACTTGCTTCCAAATAGAAGAAGCTGGATATATGTAAACTAAATATGAAAATTTAAGAGAACCATGCAAGTAAAATCTAATTTGTCTTATAGTTCTTATGCTTACTTGGCTGGGTAGTTTATAGACTTTTTTTCAGGTATTATTGGTCTATGTTTTTAATAGAAATGAATGTTTTTAAACTTTTCACATTTGAAAATTTGAGAGACTATTATGCACCATATGTAATGTATATGATGGACTTTTGTTTTTGCTAGAAATTTTGTTCCCTGGTGGGACAGTGGTAAGTTTATGAACTTACAATGATAAAATCTAATGTTTGATTCCCGTGAGAGACATAATAGACAATCTGATGTGACTCTAGTCTATATTTATATAAAAACAGAAAAAAAAACTTGCAAACATTTGAGGTATTGATTGTATCAATTAATTTAATTAAACTTTCCATTTTTCAGTTTTGTTTTGATTTTCTCTACCCTAAGTTTCAAACCTTATATCAGTTACAGTGGTAATCATTTATTTTCTTAAGTTTGATCATTTTTGTTGCAAGAAGAACTTCTATGGTAAATTAAACATAATTTTATGTTACTTTTGTTGTTTTTTTACGATCTTGCCTCGTTGTTTGTCTCTGTTGTTGAGACTTAATGATTCAAATACTAAGCCTACAGAAAATCTCAAAGTCAAAAAAGAAACTTAAACCCTGTTAAGATGAAGTTAGTTACTGTACTTGATATCCTTTCTTTTCTAATGGTACAGCAGTAAGTTTACAGACTTGCATCACTAAAACACAGGGTTCACTTCTCTCCAGCGGAGACAACATATAGTTCAGTGTGGCTTTACTCTAGGACAAACAAACAAACAAATATGAAAATTAAAAATTGAGTTATATTTAGTCAGCCAATAATTTGAATGAGATTCTTAGCAGATTAACAATTATTCTTCATACTAGAATCCAGCTTTTATAAATTAAAAAAAAAAAAGAAATATTAAATGGATTTTGAAGAGCTTACATGTTACTTTCTTCCAAATATTTGTCACCAATTCGTAAATGTAGGAAATGTGTGAAAACTGTACTATTTGTGTTTTGCTATATTATGTTTCTATAAAAGAAACATTTAAGTGGTCAATGCTGTCATTGTTCTTACCCAAAATTGTTAAGTAATGAGTACATTTTATGATAAATCATTCTGGTGAGATTACTGTATGTTGTGGCCCTATGGACTTAAAATCTTTAGATACAATGTTGATTCCTTGCAGTGGATAGGGTGCAGATATCCCATTGTGTAGTGTTGTGCTAAAACATACTTTCAATTTTGTTTTGCATTACTAGTTATTTTTGTGTAAGTGACAACTGTTATAGAGGGTGAAAACTATTTTCTTATTGTTTGTATGTACATATAGAAGTATGTTTATTTCATGCAATTACACAAATGCTTGTAACATAGTCTTTTTTTATAGGTGAATAGACCTTCATTACAAACAGCATAGGTTTCTCAAACTGTTGCATGAACATTGTGCATCTTTAGACTTTGATACTTTGCATTAAAAAAGAAACCTTTATAAAAGATTTTGCACACTTGGATATTTGTAACTCCAACTTGTGTCACTTTGTTGTTTTCAATTTTGAACATACCAGCACAAAACTAAATACGAATAAGAGAAGACTTAAAATTTATGTGGGTATTTGGTATTTTAACACATGGTGCATGTACTTACTTGTATGTGAAATAAAATAGAATTTGATCAGAGAAGACATAAATAAAAATCATTAACCAAAGAAAAATAAAAACTGGCAAGATATTATATAAACTACAACAGGATAGTCTTTGTAAAACTTTTCCATAGTCACTCGTTTGTGGTCTGAGGAGTCCTTGTAATAATAATAATAATAATAAAAAAATTTATTAGTCAAAATCATTTACTTTTATTACTTAATAAATGAGCAATGAATATTACAGCTTGTTTCTTTTTACCACCTAAATCAATTTAACATAAACTGGCCAATTACTGAAGCTACTGAATGCAACAAACATGTTTTATTTGTTGGTGCTGACATTTACAAAATATTTGAGGTCCATGAGGACTCCAGAAGACTAGTGCAAGGTTAAGTATGTGAAAAGAAAGGGGGGGGATTTAAGAAACTTGTGTTGATGCTATAAAAGGTTTAAGGATTTTTAGGGGTGCAAATACTGTGCAAACATTATTACTCAGTGTCAACTCTTTACTTTTGACAGCTTTGATAGATCTCTTGGGGGGCTGGAAATTCAGCTTCGTCTCGAGACCACTTAGCAAAATTATTTAACGAGCAGAAAAAAACATCAAGTGATGTTTTCCAGAACAACAGAGCACTTTCTAAGTTGTTTAAAGAAGCTGGAAGAGTAAAGAAAGTTTTGAGTGCAAATCCAGATCATTATGCACAGGTGAGTTTTTGTGTGAAAGAAAAAAAAATTACAATGGTTAAAATGTTAATATAGTGGTTCAGGTATAAGCTACTTTTTTAATACATCACTTTAAATTTTGAAGTAAATTTTATAGCTTATTTCTATAAAAACAAAACATTTTGGCATTGATACCTTACCATTTTGTAACATTAAACTTGGTTGTTTAATTCTTGCATTGCTTTTAACTAATATCAACTGCATACCATACACTTATTGATTTAAAGAAAACAAACCTGTCTGTTTAAAAGTATAGGTTTATATCTTCTAATGACCAATCATCTCTTGAGAATATAATTCTTAAGGTTTTGTTTCTTAAGTGATTGATCTTCCTCCTGTATCTCTGATTTTTAAAGTAGGTCATAAACTATTTACATTAAATACAGATCAGTAACATGTTGTAAAAAAGTAATTTTTGGTTTTGTAGGAAAGTGATTAGTTAAGTTCCTATGTAGGAGAAGAGTAGAATTTGTTGGGAAGGTTAGAAGACGTGGGAATGAACCAAAGATCTGAATATCTTTGTGCACTTAGACTTTAATTTTGTTCCTGAAAATGCTTTTCATATTAAGTGATATTTGCTTAACAAGACATCACTTAAACCTTGTTAGGTTTAAAGAATATGGTTGACAATGACAAAATATTTCAATGACTGAAATCCTTACCTGTTGAATATTATTGTTCATTGTATTCACACAGTGTGAATAAATAAAAACTGAGTTTGTTAAAAATAGATTTACATTGATTAGCAAAAACATTATTTAACTTGTCCTGATGTCTGTGTCTATTTTTAGCAAGAAGTAGTAGCTACTGCAGTTTGGTAAATAAAGTACTTAAGAGAAGTGTGTGGATGTAATAAGGCTTATCTGTAGAGGCACATAAGAAAGCACTAAAATATCACTGTTTTATTTTTCTCTTCTTTCTTACTTCTATTATTTTCATGACTTTTGAAGGCCACTTCTTAGAATACAGTTTTAATGAGAATTTTCAACAAATATCATTTTTCAACTAAACCTAAATAACTTAAGTATGCCTATTTTCCACATGCACAAGAAATGTATAATATGCTCTATGTATAAATTAAATACATTAAAAATGTTCAAAAATAAAATTAGTCAATACACTTTCCATTTTAAATTAACATCTTCAAACAGCAGCACATGGAAAATGATTTCATCTGAAATTATGTTACCTACTTATTCAAATTGATCATATAATGCACTGTCAGTTTTACATTTCATAGACTGTTGAGACAGGTTAAAAAAATTAGTAAAATTTTGGAATATAAAAGATATTTTTAATGATAATACTAATGAGATATTCTTACAATTTCGGGTGACAAAATTTTTTTTTTTTTTTTTTCCCGTATGAAACTTTTATCTTAAAATTTGTTTCAGTTGGCTGTTTCTCGTGTTCATACGAGAAACGGTTACTTATTTATATTCCAATGAACACTTCCCATCATGATTAAACAAAAACATTTATATCATTTAGTGTTTCCTTTTGCCTGATTGTTTTTTACTGGTTATTTACTGTAACTTGTGTTCTGTTTTTCTCTTAATAAATATTATAATAACTGTAGAAAATATTTTTTTCTTCCATTCATTTACTTTTATTTTTAATCCATATTTTAATAATCTATACATTTTATATTCTTAGTTTTAGAAGGCAATATAAAAAAAAAAAATTATCTAGTGTAATATTTGCTGTCTAGGTGTTCTCTCTTCTCTAATTTATTTACCACCTCTTTAAGAAGTATGAAATTTTAAACATAAATCAATCATTATAATATCATCATTATTCATGAAAATCATAATTTTTATAGCCTTTAATTTTATTTGGTTACAGACCCATGAAATAGAAAATCAGAACCTTATTGTCATGCCTGTATTTTGCATCCTCTGTTTTAGAAATTGCCAATAGTTCTTTCTGACATTCAATACTGTATTATTTATAAACAATAGAAAACCAGTGTCTGCCTATCAATTGATACATTATATTAAATTGTTTGCTGTAAAGAGAACAGCCAATTTTACTTTCAGTTCAAGCTTGATTTCCATGAAAAACACATTGAACTTAAATGAAGTTTTATCAGTTTTGGTTGCATACTTAGAAAGCTAGAAAGATTGTGATAGTTAATGGAAATTGTCTGCTTTTTGCATTTTATAATTCTTTGTTCTCTAGTGCATTATTTAGCACAGTGCATTTGTGCATGTGTTTATATAGAAGTGGGATTAAGTTTTATCAACAGCAAACAAAATAAAATACTGAGGTAAATACTTTTTCTTGATTTTTCATGTGTATTCTTTACTTGTAAAAGTAACTAAAATGTAAACATTAGAAACCTATGTTAGATTAAATAAAATAAAGCATAATAATTTCTTAACAAAGTATGCTTGTGAGTGACTGCTGTTTGCTAATTGATTTAAAAATCTTAATATAGGAATACCATTTAGTCATGATTCATGGGGCAATGAAGCAATAAAATTTAAGTATAAACATCTTTAGTATACAAATATATTGGCTTACAAATGCTCCTTTGTGGAGGCAACCATAAGTGTCTCTTTATATAGGTAGTTTTCACCTTTTTCACAGTCAGTTCAAGTTTTACTTTGAGTATAAAGCTACTGTGTAACACTATTTACTTTACGGGGCAAACAGTTTTTTTTCAACTTTCAGTTGTATATTAACCAAAAGATGTTTGCCTGAAAAAGTATGTTTAACTATATATAATATATTTCCAGGTGGAAAGCCTGTTGGATGATCAAGACTTCAGAGCTTCGGTTTCAAGAGAAGATTTAGAGAGACTCTGTGATGATGTTTTTGAAAGAGTTGCAAACCCTGTTAAGATGGCTTTGGAAGCTGCTGGCATGACAATAGTATGTTGAACTATTTGTTTAGGATCTTTTTTTTTCTGTTCTAAAAAAAACGTTGTAAGCTACATTTGTAGATAATTTTGAGCATAGACATTTTTAGTTTATTTGCTGTTCTTTGATCACTTCTAATTAATTGTAGAATTTGATCACAAATATTTAAATGAATATGTATTAAACAAAGAAATTTAAGGACACCATGTGAAATTTTGACATAAGGTTCTTTTAAACTATTTTTATTTTTATGGTGAACTTTAATAAAATTTACCATTGCATAAGGTATTCTTAGCAAAGATCATAAATGGTAACAACATCATATACATTGATTTTTATGGGATGTAACATGTTCAGTGCAGCAGAAATATATCTCAGACTAGTGGACAAAAGAGAGAAACTTCTACTTTGTTTTGTAACTTCAGTGTTTTATGTAAGTGCTTGAAAGTCCCCAAAATTGTTCAGGTTTTAAAATAGCAAGTGAAAAAATCTTTGAAAAATTCCTTTTTAGAATTTCTTAAATATTCAGTAAAATCAAGTTCTTATGCGAGAAGCCATAAACAATAAGTATTTGGAAGAACTGTAGCTTGGTCTGTGTGATAGCATTAATTAATTTCCTCTAACTTCCAGTGTAATCTACAGTGATGAATGTGTTATTACAGTGAAATAAACTCCATTAATAGGCTTTTTTGTTAAATAGGATCAACCTGATATTCTTGGGACTTTTCTTACTACATTTCATGAAATTGAGGTTGAAAGCATATGCAAGAACTAGCAAGAAATTTTGATAGGTTATGCTTTTGCACTATGATGATGTATATTCCTTCAGTGAAGATCCCCTGTAACCTGCTTCCATTATAATTGCTCCCCAGTTTTATAGCTGTATGTTTGTAGACTCATGCTACTAAAAATTGGGTTATGATACCCAGATATTCCATTGGATACCTTTTGTGCTTGATTCTAAACAAACTAAACAAAACAAACCATTATTAATACATATACACCATTCTGACTGAATGACTTTTATTTTAATTGTTGAACATTTTGAATAGATATTTACTGATATGCCCCAAAAGTGTAACACCAGTTAAAATTAATTTGTAAAAGAAGAGCCTCTTGGTGTGTATTCCTGTATGTGGTGAGGGGACCTCTCAGGGGAAGGTTCTTTTCTTTCTGGTTACCTTCTCTGGGATCTAAACATCCACCCATGTGTTTGCTGTGCCTGGCGACCCGTGAAGGGGAGGAGAGGATCCTGGTGGTTGAGGGGTCCAACCCTAACACACCACTTTGGCCTTGAATTCCTGTAGATGGGTGGCCTTTGGGTGGCCCCCCTTGGGTCAGTCGGCTGGTCCACTTGAGCTAGAGTCAACCAAGTACCAGTGTTGGAAGTTCTCAATGACTGTTGTGGACATTTTGTCTGATGCTGGTGTTTGGGTGTAGTGCTCATGAAACCCTAGCATTGCTGCAATGTCCTTGCATGACATTGTAGTGCATCCCCTCATAGGGCTCCATGGTGGGTGGGGTCAATGGGTACCGAAATTTTCTTTTTTTAATGGATCCTCCTACAAAAAATTTAAATAAAATAGTGAAAAAATAGTCAATAGGTAAACCATCACGTCTTGAAGACTCCGAGCAGCAATCTTCAACATCTGTAACACACGTACCTCATTTTCTTATTACATTCTCTTTCAGAAAACCTTTAGGGCGTATGTTCCCCTTTTTATTCAGAAGGGACTAGAGGGACTTGCTGGCTTTCCAAAGAAAGTAAAGAAGCTTCAATCTGGAGACATATTGGTTGAAACATCCACATCCCAACACAGTGATCTCTTGAATTCAAAGGCAATTGGGGATGTACCTATTGAGGTTACTCCTCATGCTACCTTGAATTCATCATGAGGAGTTATTGTTGAGAGGGACTTGAAGAACATCCCCAAGTCAGAGATTCTTGCTGGTCTCTCCACTCAAGGAGTTTCTGCAGTGAGGCGTATCTCCACTCGCAAAGATGGAGTTACACTGCCAACAAATACCCTCGTTTTGACATTTACTTCATCACATACACCTGCCACCATCAAGGCAGGTTATTTAAATTGCAGGGTATGGCCATACATTCCAAACCCTCTCCTGATTTTTCCAATGTCAGAGGTTCGGCCACTCAAAGACATCATGTTGTGGTTCCCTAATGTGCTTGTTGTGGTGGCAAGGACCACGATGCCTATGAGTGTGACATGGACCAACGTTGTGTCAATTGCAATGGTTCTCACCCTTCCTACTTTCGTTCTGGCCCTAAATGGTTGAAGGAAAAAGAGGTGCAGCATTTGGAAACGACTCATAACATTAGTTATCCTGAGGCTCGGAAATTGCTGTCTGCCACTTCATCTCGGACATGTCCTGTGCACTTCGTTCCACAACTACAGTGGGAGTGCAGACAGATCTCTGTGCCTTCAAGAGAATCGTTTTCAAAACAAATGAAAAGCCTTTTGACCTCCATGGTTAAAAAGGTTGATGAATCAACTTCTACACCTATCTCTGTTCCTCCCATACATTCCAACAAACCCCAAGAACCACTACTTTGGTTTCAAATAAACATTTCTTCAGATACATCTTTTTTTTCTCCCACCCCAAGATGCAATCATTCGTACGCATCCTCAGTCACTGGAATCCCCTTCCAACAACAAAGACCTGCCCAGTTGACCCAGGGTAGGATCCATGGAGGTCGATAAACCTCCTCCGAATAAGGACAAAAGACATGGTCGTAAACAGAAGGGTTCTCCAGCCACTTCATCTACCTGTCATTAAAAATGGCTACCTTGATACAATGGAACTGTCGAAGTTTACGTTATAATCTGGATGACATCAAAACACTAATTGCTTCATACCATCCTGTATGTCTTTCCTTACAAGAAACATGTCTGAAACCTGCCGATACAGTCACCTTTTGGCAGTTTTCTCTGTGCAGATATGACAGGCTGTGTGATGGACGAGTACATGGAGGGGTGCCACTGTTGGTTAATCAGTATGTGCCCACCCTGTCTTTGTCACTCAACACACCCTTGGAGGCCGTAGCCATCTGTGTTTCCTTGGGTCATACCATCACTGTTTGTTCTTTACCTGTCACCTGGAGAGATATATAATCAATCAGACCTTGATGCTCTTGTTGAACAGTTGCTGTCATCTCCCTTTCTAATCCTGGGGGACTTTAATGGACATTATCCTCTCTGGGGAAGTGCTGTTATTCATAGGAGGGGTTGCTCTGTAGAGCATATGCTCTCTGATCACAACCTTTCTCTTTTCAATACAGGTTCTTTCACTTATTTTCATGCACCTAGTCTGTCCTTTAATGCTATTGATCTCTCGGTTTGCTCTCCTTCATTATTCTTCCATCTTTCATGGAAGGTTGACAGTAATCCACCAGGCAGTGATCATTTTCCTGTACTTTTGAGAGAGACTGGCCATGATTGGTACTACCCTACCTGCGTGCCCAGGTGGAAGCTGGATCAGGCAGACTGGTCTACTTTCACTGTTCTCGCAGAACTTAATCCTGCTATCATTAGTCAGCCATCACTAGACAACTGTGTGGCTGCGGTAACTGACTGTATTATACAAGCAGCTGCTCAGTGTATTCCTAAAACTTCAACACATTTTCCACGATATCCTCGTCTGTGGTGGAATCCTGCCTGCCACATTGCACAGAAGGCTCAAAAACGGGCCTGGGATACTTTCCGTAGATATCCCACACTTTCAAACCGCATCGCTTTTCAGGTGGGTAAGATGTCAAAGCCAGAAGGAATCTTGGATTAAGTTCACAATTAGCATATTTTCTACCACCAGTTACAAAGTCTTATGGGACAGGGTTGGAAAGGTCAGTGGGCACTACAATTCTGTTCCCCTCTCAATCTTACCTCTCTGATGGCCAAGAAGTAGCTGATGTCTGGAGCATCGCTGATACTCTAGGTGAAAGCTTTTGCCAGGTATCTGGCACTTCTGCTTATTCCTCCACCTTCTTGGCCATCAAGACTCAGGCAGAACATTCACCTCTTGTCTTTTCAAACTGACTCTTTTTTTACTGTAATCGTCCCTTTACATTGGTGGAATTGAAAATGGCTCTTCATTTGTCTGGCAGTACATCTGTTGGACCTGATGATGAACACTATGACATGCTACACTATCTCTCTCCTGCTTCTATTGATATTCTTCTAATTGTTTTTAACCAGGTTTGGCAGGAGAATGTTTTTCCTAATGCCTGGTGCCAGGCAATTATCTTGCCTTTCTCTAAGCCTGGGAAAGATCTCAAGATTCCTTCAAACTACCATCCAGTTGGTTTGGCGAGCTGTCTCTGTAAGTCCTTAGAGAGTCTTGTTTGGTTCCTCTAATCGAAAAACCTCTTCTCGACCACCCAGTGTGGGTTCCAATGACAGCACTCCACCACGGACCACCTAATTCGACTTGAAACATCAATCAGAGAAGCCTTTCTCAAATGACAACATCTTGTATCAATATTCTTTGACATTGAGAAGGCTTATGACACAATATGGAGGTATGGCATTTTGCGAGACCTCCATATATATATATATGGGTTACATGGCCATTTACCCATGCTTATTAAAATGTTTTTAATGGAGAGGAGATTCAAAGTTTTTGTGGGTTCGACACTTTTCCGTCCTTTTCTACAGGAAGTAGGGGTCCCTCAGGGCTGTGTTTTGAGTGTCACACTTTTCAGTATAAAGATTAATGCCATCACTGAACAACTCCCTCTCACTGTTGCAAACTGGCTCTATGTTGACAACTTTCACATCTCGTGTCAGTTGTCGAACATGAGATATATTGAGCAGCAATTACAAACTGTCCTCAATCGTGTACTGAAGTGGACCATGGCGAATGGCTTTAATTTCTCTCTCTCTAAAACTGTTTGCATGTTCTTGGGGCTTATTTTTGACTGTAAGCTGACCTTTATACCACACTTAAAGCAGCTACGGGTCAAATGTACAAGAGCACTGAACATCCTCCGTGTCCTCTCTACCACCACTTGGGGAGCAGATTGATGTTCTATGTTAAAGATATATCGTGCTCTTATTCAATCAAAACTTGACTATGGTTCAATGGTTTATGGCTCTGCTAGACCCTCGGCCTTACAGATGCTGGACCCCATTCATAATCAAAGACTTCGACTCTGCACTGGGGCTTTCTGCACTTCCCCAGTTCAGAGCTTATACATAGAATCTCATGAATTTTCTCTGCACCTTTGCGGTTTGCAACTGTCTTTACTATATTCTTTGAAACTTCGTTCCTTACCAAAGCATCCCACCTGGGGATGTGTTTTCCTTCCTCGGTGGGCCATACTTTTTCAGAACAAATGATCTGCCATTGCTCCGTTTGGCCTTTGCATTCAGGCACAATGGGATGAATTGGGTCTGTCCTTGGATAACATTGCAGAATCCACTGGTCAGCCCATCCCACCATGGCTTATTACAGTCCCCAAATGTGACCTTTCTTTAAGTCATCTGAGAAAGGCAGATACTTCCGATTGGAAATACGGTCTTTTATTTACTGAACATCTTTCGAATAATCATTCCATTCCAATTTATACGGATGGTTCCAAATCAGGTAACTCTGTGGGCTCTGCCATGGTTTGATGCAGTTCTGTGGTTGTGCGCAGAATCCCCTCTACAGCTTCTGTGTTCACTGCTGAACTGTACACCATCTCTCTTGCCCCGGGTCATATTGAAGCTAAGCTGTACTCCAACTGCTCTATTTATACTGACTCACTTAGTTCTCTACTGGCCCTGGAATTGCTACACGTTGGCTCACACCCTGTTCTCGCTGATATTCAAAACCGACTGGCCCATTTCTCATTAATATCTACTTCTATCCAGTTTTTCTGGATACCAGGCCACATTGGTATTTGCGGGAACGAGCTTACAGACACGGCAGCTAAATCTATCTGCTCTGGTACTATCACCACTGTGCCTATTGCATACATGGACTATGGTCCAGTATTCAAGACTCGGCTCCGTGCCAGCTGGCAGTCAACTTGGAGTGAGCAATGTGACAACAAGTTTTTCCAAATAAAACCCTATATTGGACTTTGGCCATCTAGCTTCTGTAAGATTTGGAAGGAGGAAGTTGTTCTTACAGTTGTCACAGTTTTTAACTCATTGTTTTCTTTTATCTGGAACTGATGCACCAGTGTGTAGTTTGTGTAACACTCAAATCACTGTAAGCCACATTTTACTTTCTTGCCATTGTTACGACTCTCAACGACTGCATTATTTTAAACATGTTCTGGCCCAAAGTTTGTCCATAATATGAGACGGTGTTATTGGTGATGGTGACACTGTCCACCTTGATAAAGCTTTTAGTTTTTTAGTGGCCATTAATCTTTTTAATGTCATTTATGTGTTTGATATTTATTCATTACACCATTTAATTGTGGTTCCCTTTTAAGAGTCTCAATCTCTCTAGTTTGATTTGAAATTGGAAAATGGCCATGACATTAAATAACTCGACACCAGGACTGGAAAGGCAAACTTCAGGTGACTAAAGCTGCTGTTTGAGCTATCCGTTTGAACTACCTGTTAGTCGTCCTGGCGAGTTATTAATACAATTTTGCTGCATGACTTTTAACATTTTTATTATTTTACTTTTTTATACTGGCTATAATGACACATAACCTCGAACCAGGACTGGAAAGGCTAACTTCAGGTGACTGACGGTGGTTCTTGTTCTAACCTGCTAGTCTTCCTGGTGGGTTATGATCATTACCATTATGCTACAGAAAGTCCTTTACAACTTCTATTACTGTAGTTTCTCTCTTAACATTGTAGACTGGATGTCAACATTGATTTTATGCCATTTATGTTTTTTAATTGCTGTTTTGTTTTTACCTTAATTTCCTTTTATGAATTTTAATACATTTACTTTACTTTTACCTTTTTACTGGACGTTTGGCACAGATAGCCTAGCTGCTTTGTGCCATAAAACACTAAATCAATCAATCAATCATTGTAAAAGAAGAGTACCATGACTTGTTGAAAACAGCAGTTTAAAACTAGAGTTTTGTATTGACAGCATTGAGAAATCTCTGCCTTGAAAAACTAAGGAAAATTTCTAAGCATATCCCATGTAAACAATTTATTGCCATTTGATTTGTTATTTTTAGCAGTTTGAAAATGCAAATTACAAATAATAATTTATGTGGAAAATATGTCATCTGAATATGATGATTATTAAGTTAATATTTAGTTGTGTTACACTTGCTTAACTGGCCTAAAAGTGTTAAACTGGTCTAAAGTTCACCCATTTGGCTTTTTTAAATATCTTTTATTGCCTCAAACCCTCTTGATGACATTAAAAAAAGTTTTTATTTGTTTGACATTATTTAGTTTTGTTTGTCAAAATAAAATAATTCTTGAGCTATTTCATTTAAATGCTTAAATACACAATTATTATGAATGTTAGCAATATTAAATATATAATTTTCCTTGCATATGAAACTGTGTAAATGGCACGAACGCACACCACACACACCTTTCATTTCAAATTATAGTTAGCTAAATCATTTCTTGTCATATTTATAATTATTTAACCGTTTACCTATTACATTTAGTGCATGCTAAATGGCAGTGAAAATGCTGTTTGTGCTGTTTTGTAATGAATAGATTCTGAATTATGTATTATAAGCACTAGAGAAAAGTAGTCTTATTCTTTACTGTAGTTTTTATAGAAATAAAATATGTATACATCCTGATATGTAACATTTATTTATCAAGTATTATTTTATGCTGAAACATAGATTGTAAAATAACTTTATTTTTTTTAATCTAACTTTTAGATGGTTATGCTTTTTTATATATTAATAAAACAAGTTATATCTGAACTTTTTTTATTAGATAACAAAAAAAATATGTAAAACCATGTTTTTAGAATTCACTAATTGAGATCTATTCAGATGTGATATCAAATCTTAATTTTAACACTGGCTTTTGTAAACACCCAAACTTTTTATGATCTTAGATGCATTTTTTTGTAAATTTTGTGCACCTGCTGTAGTTTCTTAGATCTTCTTCCAATTAGCCTACAAAATGATCAAACAAGTTTATGATTGATTTGATAAAAAATTTTTGGGTTTGTTTAAACTTTGTATTTTCCATTAATTAATATATCAACATAATATTGCTTGAAAGTAAAGGATGTCTTATTGTCTTTTATGAATTATCATTATTTGATGCATCTAATGTGTCGCCTAAACTGTTTTGTTTTACTCTTTCAATTTTAATCAGAAGTTTTCAATTTAATGTTGAAACATCGATATGAACTCTTTCATGTTTTTATGACAACAAAACATTTATAAGTATGACTTTTAAATACGTTTCAGTATGATACTTATGAATTAAAAAGTACGTGCTCTTGTAGTTGACTTCAAATTGCATACTTGTCATAAACTGCATGTTAGTTTTGAGAAGACAGTTGTCAAAATTAAACGAATTAGAAAGGAAAACTGAAACTTGCATAGAACCTGTGTAGATAATTTAGCTGAGTTCAGCAGAGTTTGCTAAATGACCATTAGCTGTATGAAGGTATTTTGTATGTTTAGCAAAGTATAATTTGGCAACTTTCTTATTACGATATTTGAAAATGTGGCTTGACTTGTAAATTAAGCTTGGGGACTTGGTAGGCCTCTGTATAAAATTTATATAGAGTAGGCATTTTATTAAGTAAACATGTTATCTTCAGCTTAATACTGGGTACATTATATTAATATTTACATATGTGAGAATAAATTTGACTTTAAGTAAAAATTGTGTCTTTTAAATTCTACTGGTATTTATTTAGCAATTTGAACAAGTTAAGTTTCCTAACTATTCTTACAATATAAAAATAATAATAATAATCTACAAATTTAAAATAGGGTTCACAAAAATGTTTTGACAGTCAAAATGAAAAATATAACACTTGTTAGTCATTAATAATATGCAAAAAAGCTATTTTGTTTTGTTAGTATTTTTGGTGGATTAACTGCTTTATTTTTTTAAATCATTAAATAAACTGGCTTTGTATGAGCTGCCTTTTGACACTACTCAGACGCATACTTTTTCTGCTGTTGTTATTATTATTATTATTATCAATTATTAAAAGGCAGGTTGTATTAGGCCAAGGTTATTTAAAGCCACATGTTCTACCCTTCTAAAATGGTCTCACAATGTATCATATCAACATCCTCATCATTCTTCAGTACTTTGATACCTGCATGGAAGCTGGTAACCCCACAAACCTTGATCTTCAATGGCATATTTTAAGAAATATCCTGTGAGATTTCACATGCTCATTATGTTCCAACCTTGGTCTGTTTCTTTAATATTCAAGGATTTTACTGAATTTCAAATGAATATGAAAATAAAATTAATCTCCCCCAGTAGTTATATTAGATAGATTGTTGATCAGATGATGCAAAAGATTGTTTTCTTTGTATTCGCAGACATTGGTCAGGCTATGTTAAATTATTTCATAGTGTGTAGGCAGAAAGCAGTTGAATTATGCCATTCATTATTATACAGCTACAAAAACTAGTTAGGTTGTTTTAAACTATTTTCTGTATTTTACCAGATTAGGCTGTTCAGAAGATTTGTTTTTATATATTTACAGGACGAAATTGATCAAGTTGTATTAAAGGGAGCTGGAACCAGAGTACCCAAAGTACAACAGAAGCTGCTAGAAGTTGTTGGAAAATCTGAATTGGGGAAAAGTATTAACACTGATGAAGCTGCTGCTTTAGGTGCAGCTTATCAAGCTGCTCATCTTAGTAAAGGGTTTAAAGTGAAACCATTTAACATTAAGGATGCAAACATATATCCCATTCAAGTAAGATCTTTTTCCACATATAACATATTTACTTACATATTTAATAATAGGAAATTTGCAACTTCACATTGGAGAAAATTGTGGTACTCGGTTACCTAATAGTTGCTAGAAGCACTAAAATGTATTGCCTATATTTGGAATAACTAGGATGTTCATTTAAAAAAAAAAAAGTATTTAATTCCTGTATTACTTTGTTTGGGATATTTTTGCTTTGACACCCACCCTTGTATTGATTAACAAATGTATGTAAGCTGTCATTTCTTTCTTCTTTGCTTATCAGTTTTTAGAAGAAAATACCTATTTGATAAAATGAAGTAAAAAGAACCCCAAATGAGACAAGATAAAAACTTTTACTTTGTGCTGTATGGACTTTTATTAGGCCAGTTGTAGGAAGTTTTACTAACTGAAAGAAAATCTATAACTTTTATAAAATTAGATTGTCAGTGATAATATTTTTGTGTTACCATTAGAACTTGGCAATTAAATTAATTGATTTAATCACTGTGTGTAAAATTAGTTACATTTGAAATTAGTGTTTCCCTTCATTACCATTTTTGATTGATTATTCCAATAATCCAGTTCTCACCTGTAAAAACTTGATTAAATGGATGCTTTTGGTTAATCAGCTTGAAAATTAATCAATTATCAGATTCCACTAATCATCCAGTTGTAATTGTTAGTCACTGAAAATCTATCTGAAGGTGTTGACAAAATCATAGTACCTTAAAAATGTTATTGGCGAAGTTAAATGTAAAAATATATTTTTGTGTAGTTGCTTTTCTGAAGTAAGATTTGTAGTCATAGTACTGCTATATATTTGCAGTAGTTGTAATAGCTGTACTTGTATAGTTGTGATAGCATTTGTGTAGATGTAGAATATATAAAAAAATGTTAATATGTAGTAATCTTGCACATTTGAAAAATTACAATTTTATTGAACTGGTGTGAAATTTGTTGACTTTAGGTATAGGTTTTTATTACTTAGTTGAGATATGAAATGTATAATGCTAAGATATTCTCAGTTTCTAATTCTTGTTTAGATGTAATTGTGTAGAAGTGTATATTTTGCTGGAACTTTAGATACATAGGCTTAAATTTTTTTCTAATTTTGTTCTCCACAGGTAGAGTTTCAAAGAGAGTTTGAGCGAGACGATGGTTCATTGGGCGTAAAGATTGTTAGTCGTATTTTGTTTAGCCGTAACAACCCTTTTCCTCAGAAAAAGCTTATGACTTTCAGTCGTCACGTAAAAGATTTTGAGATTTCTGTTAAATATGCAGAACTAAATTTCCTTCCTGGACAAGAGCTTGGGTATGTGGTGATATTGTAAACATTTTCAACATACCGATCAACTATTTGTATTATAGCTATTCAATGTATACAGTTAATGTAGGAGGAAGTTTTCTTTTTGGAAATATGATATTGAGAATAAAAGTTTTGAACAAACAATCCAATCTAGAAATTTTAAGCCAAGCCATTGTTAACTTGAAATAAATAAGTATTTAGCAATAAAATTATTTGTAGTAAAAACAAATGAGGTATTAGTCAATGAACATGCTATGTGTTGAGCTGTCTTGTTCTTTGTAAAACCCAAAAAATATATCAATAAAGGTAATCATATCTTTATGAAATGTTTTCTACTATTAGCGTAATATGTAAGTAGGAATGAAACACAAATGTTTTGATACTTTTGTAAAAAAAACATGTTTTTAAGAAAATAGGTAAATATTGGTAATTTCTTTAACTCAAAGTTTTGCTTTGCTCTGCACAAAACTTTTGTTTAAAATAAACTTTCATGTGTCCAATTGGTTGCAGTAGAGGATATTGCGTTATTCTACAGATCGTATGTTCTACAAACTGTATCAAGAGATATTAAAGTAAATGTGTTAAGATATATACAAGAGCAGGAAATATTAAGAATCATCCAAAAATGTTCTCTAATGTACTATGGAAACATAAAACTATCTTCTGTATGTGGCAAAAAGCATGTTATTTATGTGAATTTATGATTATATATGGTATGATATATTTGGAGTTGTTGCTGATGTACCATGGTGTATTTAGGTAGGGGCTAGAAGGGGCTCAGCATCATGGCCCATGATCTTAATAGGGGCCCACTGATAATTTTATTCTGTGTAAAATTATGTGGGATGTAGGGCTCATGTATATTAGCCCCTGGACCCACACAACCTTAAATCTGCCACTGATCATATAGTACCTATGTTATTACACCTGCTATCCCAGTTTTGGACTGTTTGGTGCAGTGGTTGTGTTGAAGTGTATTATGATGATCATTGTTTGTTTACATGTGTCATAATGATTTTTACTTGTGCATCAAACACTAATAAAGTTTTTATTTTTTGTTTTTAAATGAAAAGTGTGAGCAGTTTTTATCTAAAATGTTTCAAAATTGGAGATTCTACAAGTTGTTACAAATAAGTGCAATAAGTAATGATTAAACTTAACATAAGAACTGATTGATATACACAAGTTAACTATTTACTAATTGACCTTGTGGAAATGATTTTATTAATATTATAAATGTTATTGCATCTTAATTCACCAAAACATTATGAACTGTTTTATTACTATTTTTGTAAAAGTGTTGAAGGAATCTTAATATTGGCAAAACTATAGATTAGGGTCTGATAAAAATTCCAAGTCACCATAAAGTTTTGAAACATTAAAAATTGGTTTATTTATCTTTATATGTGTATTCTTATATATGCACACACAAGGAACTTTTTTATGCAACTGTAAAGGAAAATATTTTAAAAGTATATATTTTATTTATTGTAGGAGCTTGGGTGATACAAATCTGTCTCGGGTGAGCTTGAGTGGTGTATCGAATGCTCTTAACAAACACAGAGAAGATGGCTCTGAATACAAAGGAATAAAAGCTCACTTTAGGATGGATGAGAGTGGATTGCTACATTTAGATCAGGCATGGTCATTTTGAAATGTTGTTACATCATATGAAGTTTGATAATCAAAGCATTGGAAGGATACTTTTTAATTTTTAAGCAAAATCCACAAAACCCTGAATCTTTTGGAAATCATTTTCATAATACTTTATACCCTTAAAGTACTACTTTTAATACAAATATTTTTAATATAAAGAATAATGTAGTTAATTAGAAGTTGAATGAAAATATTGTGCAAGATTTTTGAACTTTTTATTTAGAAAATCTGTATGTTTGTGACCAGGAAAGCCTCTTTAGACATTAAAAATAAGATTATGCAATATCAGTCTTTTATGTCTGTTGTCTTATCAATTTTTTTTCCTTTCTTTTCTGTAATGATATGATGATCTTTATAAATGAAGGTAGTAAATCATATGCTGAGCAGGCAGTATTTTGTACTACAATTTGATAATTAGTTTATTAGTGTTTTCTAAGAATTAGATAGTAAAATCAATAAATACCCGAAAGTAGTTTGTGATTTTGAGAATTTTTAAAAATATAATTACATCTAAAATACATGTAGTTTTTTAGGTATTTAAAATGTAGTTTGGCAGTTGTATTCTCTGTCATATAGAATACAATAGTTTCTGAACTGTATTTTAATAATGCATGTTTACTGAAAATAGATAAAAATGTCTGTTAAAAGGTTAAAAGGCCTTTAATGATCAAATGGTCAGACTTCTGCATTGTTGATAAATTATGATAGAAAATGCAATTTTTCAAGAAAAGAAACTGAAATTGAACATACAGATGGATTCAAATGTGATATTTGAAAAGTGCATAAGATTGTAAAATTTCTAAATCTCTAAGTTTAAGAAGGAAGGAGTAAAAAAATTAATTAGTTACAAGGGTTAAGGAAATATAGTTATGTTACTGTTAATGATATAGGGAAGGCTGCTGAAAGTATTGAGTATAGCACTTTTGATTTTATTAATCTCTTGATTACATATTTGTAAATTTGTATGTGATTGGCTGAAGGTACGTCTTAAACGTTATTTCAGTCCAAAATGGCTTGACATACTTAAGTGGCTAGCTTGACTTGTAATCTGAGGGTTGCAGGTTCAAATCTCCATCACACCACACATGCTTGTCCTTTCTGCCATGAGGGCATTATAATGTGACAGTCAGTTATACTTTTTGTTGGTAAGGGAATAGCTCAAGAATTGGAGGTAGGCAGTGATGATTATTTGACTTTTGTAACTCTAGTCTTGCACTGCTAAATTATAAGTGACTAGCATAGGTAGCCTTTGTGTAACTGTGGATGAAATTTAAAAAAAAAAAAAGGACCAATCAAAACAACATATTGTAAACATAGTATTATACAACTTGTGAGAAGGTAGAAATTTGTGAATATGTGGTAAAATGGTTGTTTTATTTTAAGTTGAGTCACTTTTTTTCTTTTTTAATAGGCAGAAGCTGTGTTTGAAAAGAAGGTTTTGGAAACTGAGGAAAACAAAGAACAGGAGTTTGAATCAACTCTCTCAAGATTGGGAAGTACAATTGGAAAGCTATTTTCTGGGTCTAGTGGAAGGGACGAACCACCTGAAGAAAAAGATCAGCAGGAATCACCTAAGAATGAATCAGAAGAGAAGCCAAAGTCAGAACAACCAGATCAGCAAGAGAAAACAGAGAAGGTAAAAACATTCAACTTAATGTTGTGGTAATTTTGTTGACAAGATTTAATTTAAGATTCTTTGCTTGTTTGTAAATTTGAAACTAAATGTAATATTTTTTGTTGCAATTCAAAATGTGAAATATTAAGTAATTTTAAAGCTTAGTAATTTAAAATGTAAATGTTATTCATTCTCATCTATTAGAGCTTAATATGATTGCCAGAACCTTTACAGAATTTTTAATGAACCTGTGTCTAATTATCTTGAATTAGTAGAATTATTGAGATGTAAATGTATTTTAACACTTGCCAGTGAAGCTCCTCCCACCTTCTTAATGGTATGAAGAAATTTGTCTATATCACATGTTCTTATTTAATAGTTATGTTTATGGCCACTACAAAGTTCAGTTTTATGGTTTACATGTTTTTTTTTTTGTAGTTATTTCAGTGGTGATTGTCTTTAGTTCAGCTTTGAGCAACTATTGGGATTTCTCTAACTTATTTATATTAAAAAGCCAGTTAAGTTATAGCACTTTTCAACTTTCTGTTTTAGTACTAATACAATTTTTGTATCATAAAATGTATATCTGGAAGCTACTTGAGTTATTATTTGAAGAAGCAGAGCAACTCGGCAAAAATTATGAGCATATTACAATTGGTGGATTCTTCAGGGAACTCATTTTATACCTTTCCATTGTATTAGTTTGGGTTGCTTTATTTAACTATCTGTTTTACTTACCTTTTTCAGTGCTTTTATTCAAAATAGGCCTTTTTTAATTTTTATTTTATTGTTTGGTCTTAGAAGCTTTTGATAGAAGAATAGTAAATGTAAGTTTTATGATTGAAATAGTTTTAACCTCAGCATTGATTTCTTTGTATCGTATAGTGAGTTCTTAGGCTTTTTTTTATATGAGTTATGATTTTTTGTTTTTTTTGTAGGTCTTAGACTAAATAGTTTTGTGTATTTTTATATTTTGATTTATGATGTCATGTATATACTCTTTCTGTGTACACTGGGGTTGCAGCTAAGGGGTGCATCAATTGTTCTGACACCAGTATAAAGGAAAGTTACCTTATTGACAACCAGCTGTGGTAGTTGTAACTGATAATGTACATCAACATTTTTGTATGTGGTTGCACATGATATTGTGATGCTTGCTGCTCTTTTTTTTTTTTTTTTCACATGATAACGTAAGTGACAATTGATACGTAACTCTCACCATGGCCATAAACTATATTTTGAAAGGGCCATCAGTTTTAATGCTCTCAAACATTCCAGGTTCTAGTTTTCATAATATTATACTTATTAAAATAATACAGTATTGTACAGTAAAACATGTCTCGGATGGAATTGCACAGGACTGAGTAAAATTTATGGCTTAGACAGCGAACATGCATTTCCTTGATTATCTGTAGCTTTTGAGTGGAATGTTGTGCTTGCTTGACTCAAGGGAAGTAAGACATTTGTGAATAAAGTTATTATACTGTGTATATTATATTTATTAGAATAAGAACAAAAATAGACATTCAAAATACAAGTACACAATACCTTAATCAAATTTATTTGAAGAAGGTGTTCGTTTTTTTTAATGGGCTTTCTCATATGGTTAAGAGAATGCCAATTCTACAACCTTTTCATGAAGTTCATTTTCCCCCTTCATTTTTACATACAATTTGATAGCGTTAATATAACTTAACACTTGCTATGAAGTGGGAATTTCAGATTCCTCACTATCTTTTCCATTTTGTTTATCTTCTGAATCTCTCACATTGTTACCATCCTGCAATTCTACTACAGATTTTAAATCATTTTCATTAGTTTCTGTTAAAACATTCTTGTCAACGTTCACAAAACTTTCTGCATTCGCAGAATCATCTACATATATCTTCTCAATAAGGAGTTTGGATTTCACTAGAATTGCCATAACAAACAACTTCTCCACAATCCTACCATTAATCAAGAATAAATCCATAGTTTTGAAAGTACTTTATTATGCATTTATTTTTTATGTATTTGACTTGACTTAAAAATGCAATTACATCTAACATGTCAGTTTTCTTAGTCATTTCAGATGCTCTTACAGTCGTTCATGTTTGCAATAATATGCTGAAGCATCAGTTTTCTGTATAATTCCATTATCTAGTGGTTGTAAAACTAATGTTGTACATGTAGGTAGAAAGACTAAATGAACATTTAAAAGTTGCATTATCTAGGAAAAGTAGAATATTTGTTTTCTTTTTCCATTCTTTTGTTTAATTTGTTCAAAAATTCCTCAAATATAGCACTTATCATCCATGCTTTATTATTTGCTTTCCATTCCACAGGAAGTTGATTCTTCCTTAAATTTTTGAAACTGCACAGATTTTCACTTTTACCTATTATCTATGGTTTCTCTAATTTTCCTTCAGCAAGTATGGCCAAATGTACAGTCTCTTCGAAAGAACGATTGACCACTGGAGTAATGATGGCAGGAAAATGAACAGAATATATTTAACCAATACTTACTGTAACAAAATGTCTGGTAACTTATTAATATTTAAATAAGTTATTAATTAAATAAGAAATTAATATTTAATCAAAAACATTTTTTCCCATCTTGCTGAGGTTTTAATTCTACTTGTTGATAGATGAGGTAGGTGAAAGATAGTTTTCTCTCTGCATTTCACAGGTTCTGCCATATAGAGGGCCTTTTTTATTAGAAAAATCTTAAGATAATGCTGCAAAATTTTGGTGTTTCTGGCTTGTACAGGTTTCTGCCCTATGCAGTTTCCAGCTTGGACAGGTTTTACTGTATTTGTATTAGTTTCATAAAATTATGAGCATTTATTTAATAATTAACAGCAACTCTTTTAATGATAATATTATTTGCATGTACACCAAATTTTAATTTTTTTGTTTTGTGAAACATTTCAAAGTGAAACTGACTTGAATGATACTACACTTCTAGTTTAATATCTTTCTCTATCAAACATTGCCCAGAAGACTGTGGCTGATGTGTGCATGGGGCCTGGGGTTACATCATTATCTTGGAATTACTTCCCTTGTATTTATGCTGTTTTTAGAAGCTGAAAGATATTTTTCATTTTGTGAAGTGGCAGATTTTTTAGGCTAAATTTTCTAAAATAAGATGAATAGGTTTAACTTTTTTGTATTGATGGTAATTATGTTTACATGTATAAAGTTTCTGCTATAAACTTACAAAAGTTACATTACAGTTCAGAAGTTTACGTATATGCATGAATATGTTTTGGCTCACTAAATGTTTCTAGAAACCTTAATGGAAGTTAATATTTATTACTTTTCTTCACTACTGCACCAAGTAAATATTTATTGTAAATACAACCAGAAAAAATTTACCTATAGGTTGAATTTTAATTTGTTTTACAAATTTTTAAAGTACCCTATGTGCACTAATATTAGTTCCAGCATTGGTCAATATGATAGGGTTAGGTTGGCTGTTGGTATTGATATAAAAGATTTAAATATGGTGCACTCATCTAATTGAACTCTTTATATTATACTATGTTTTCTCCCTTTTGAGAATGATATATAAGATTAAGCCCAATAGTCCAAACTACTGGGAGATACATATTTTATTAGATAATAGGATGTTGAAAATGTTTACCACCAACCAGCTTAGAATTTTTTGAGATAATTTGATAAAGCTTCTATAATAAGTTAGATCTGAATAGATTAATAAAATAAAAACCTAACTGTAATTAGTATTTTTTTGTGTAATTTTAATTTGTCTTTAAAAATAGAAATTCTGCTCTGTATACTCAGATAATGATAGAGTAACATCACAATTATCTGATCTGATTGACAAATAATTTATTGTTTTTTTAACAATTAAAAAATGAAATTGCACTTAATACTTTTGTTCCATATATCATAACCTCCAAAAGCAAAGTGCAAATGACTGAAATCATGATGTGTAGTTTTTTTGTTCTTTTCCTGGTGAGTTTTTGGTATATTTTTGGATGTAGTTATAATACTTTGAGCTTGATTCTTCATGGTATACAGAGTGCAATGTGTATTTGTCTAAAATCATCAATAACCATTTTTTTAAGGTTCTTGAAATAGTTTTGAGATGTTTTTAATAATATTAAACCTTTTGTTTAATTTGTATGTTTGACTACCATTAAGAGAGTCTACTTTGTATACTTAGTAAAACAAATTATATATTTTACTGTTTTTTTTTCATAAATGCAAGCAATAATAATATTTCTATTTATCTTTGTTTTTACTGGCAGTATCTTTTAATTTTCACTCCTGAGTATCACCTGTACTTAATTATTTTACCAGTTTTAATTTATCTACTGCCTTTCTGAGAGTGCAGTTTGTTGTGTAGTAAGAGATTTAATGACTTATGTTTTGAAAAAAAATAATTCGACTTTGGAAAACAATGTACATATCTTTTGGCCTTTTTCAGGTATCAGTTCTGCATAAGTAGCTAATGAATTGATAAAATATAAGTTAGATACTCAAATGGAATTTATGAAGAGATAACAGTACAGTAATAGTAGATGAGTGAGCACTATTAAAATCAGAGGTTAATACTGATCAACCATCTCATCCATTTCAGTAGATCAACTTTTAAGAATGGCTAGGCATGGCCATGTGGTTAGAGAGCTTAAAATCTTAGAATTGTGGGTTGGAATCCCCACACAACCGAACATGCTTGCCCTTTCAGCATTGGGGATCATTATAATATAATGATCAATCTAACTATTAATTGTTAAAAGAGTAGCCCATGCACTGCAGTGGGTAGAGTTGAGTAATTGCTTTTCCTCTTTGTCTGTCATTGCTGAATTATGGACTAACACACAATTCAACCCAAGTCAACTTTGAAGAACAAGCTTGTACATTGTCTTTAAAATTTCTGTCATAACCTATGCCCACCTCATACTTGGCTTCAGATGTGTAAGTGTAGATTTTAAAAGCATTAAATGTATATTTGTAATTTTATTAATCACTGCCATTATTAATTTAGATGTATTTTTTTTTTTACCCATTCACGAAAAAAAGTTTTGATATTACTACATACTGATCATTCCTTTTAATGCCATTTCAATTCATAACTTGTATTTCATCACTTCATTTTTTGTTGAGTTAGCACCTGAAGAAGGCTTTATACATGCTTGTAAAAATAAATAAAGAAATGAAAATCTGTTGTACATTTTGAAAAGTTGAGATCGTTGTTGAAATATGAAATGACCAATTTAAGTTATTGAGGTAAAATATTATGGTGTTCTGCATTTTATATTTGTAAATTATTAAAAAAAAAAGAAGAAAAAAAGAGATTCTGTATTTGCTATTCTGTTTTATTTTTAATGCATAAAAGCTTGTACTTGGATTCTTATTTGTTCTTCAGCTCTTAAGTTCTGTAATCCTCAGTTCTGCTCTTGAGGATCAACAGTTTTTACACTTTCAAAACATGTTATGTGTTAGCTATAAAGTAAAGCATCTTGTATTTTCATGCCTGCATTTAGATTCCTTCTCCAGAATTTCATTATAATATTTTATTAATACCTTGAATGAGTTTTGTTTTGTCATGCTGCAATAGCTAATAAAGGCTCTATGCATCTTGCACTGTGGATTAAAACAAATTCATAATATTTGTAGTTTCTAAATAATTACAAAGTAAGAGAAAAAAAAATTGGCTTATAGAAGTGTCTTTTATGTTGTTATTTTTGGCATTTAAGGAGAAATTGAAATAAAAATGTATTTTTTTTTCTTCAATGTTCTGTAAATATATTTTAATCATGCAGCCTTGTGTATGGTAATGGTGATATGAAGCTTAATAAGAATGGGTTAATAGTTTAAAACTATAGAATATCTTAAATTGGTCTTTAGACAGAAGTTAAGCATATGTATATGAAGTGTATTTGTATTGTAAAAATAAAATTTTGAAAAACAAATTAAAAATATCTATTGGTAGTGTTAATTCTTTGTAATACTTTTACTATTGGAACATGTGTTCAAAGCACTGTTGTTGGTGTTAAGATTTTTCATAATAGTTTTATTATTGGAATATATGTTTTTGTTTTTGTCAAGATGTAATTTGTCTTAAATATTCCAAAATTTCATAGGTATGTCTAGTTGTGTAGATATTTATTGTAAATAATTAATTCTAATATATATCAAAACCTCTAACATTATTTTTTGAACTTGTAATACAGCAAGATAAGGAAGAGTCAGCAAAAGTGGACAAGCAGTCAAAAGAGGTAATGTTAACGTTATTTGTTGTTATCTAAACGTACGTTGAACTAGTGACATTTTATGTAACGATATAATCAACAGATTATTTTTAAAGCATTTGTCAACATATTTACTAAAATTCTATTATGTAATATTATTGGCATTGTAGAACCTGAAGTGTGTGTAATGAGAATGGTAATGAATATTTGCTTGCCCATCATATATATATATATTAAAAAAAAAAAAAAAAAAAAAAAAAAAAAAAAAGTGTGATCTATTTTAGGGCTACAGGTAATAACATTTCATAAAGTTCTAATACATAACTAGCATCAGACAAATGTAGGTGTAAAAAACTTGTTTCGTGCAAGGTATTTTTCTTTTGCTTATTTTCAGAAGTAACAAAATCCTTGGAAATAACTTAATTGGAAGAAAATTTGACAAATACTGTTACTTTCAGAATATGTTTATGTACACACCAGAGATTAAATAACATAACTTTAAACTGACTAAACATTTTCTTGTACTTGTATGCTGTTCATGAAATATAAAAGAAGGTGCTAAATGCTAAGTTTTTTTGTCAATTGTGAATCAAGACTTTAAAAAGAGTTTGTTAGTTTTGGCTCTTTGTTAACTGAAAACAGTTTCCTTAATTTCTTCTTCAATAACTGTTTAAGCCTAGTGGTTAGTATGAAATTTCATAAATTAAAGTAATTAATATTAGGCTAGAAGTGTTTTTTTCTGAAACGGTAACACATACATGATTTCACAGAAATAGCACTTTTTTTTGGAGTATTGTAAGTTAAGTCAAACTGCCTCAAACAAGACTGATAAAATTAAGAAGAGCTTATTAGTTTCACTGTTTTCCTTGGATTGGATGGTTTGAGCTGTGACGTGCTGCTTGATATGCCATGTACTTTGAACTGTTGCATATGTAGCTACTCATGTTGACTTATTTTAGGTCAACAGTTCTAAATATATACATTAGGAGTCTGGCTATTTAACCAGTGTCTCATAAAATGCATTACAGATTGAAAATACATGTGCCATTCCATAAAAGTTTTTGTCATTTAAACCAAATAAGAAAAATGCAAAATAAGAAATGCTACTATGATGAATGCAACTTCCCTGAATTTTGCTGTATTATTATGAAATCTTGAGTATCTGTTTATTATTTTGGCTTAGAACAAAACTGAAGAGTCCAAAGCTACAGAGAACAAAACAACTGAGGAACAGAAGACAGTGCCCAAGGTTAATGTTGTGAAAGAACACATCACTATCCAGGAGCTTAAATTAGATCTTAGTAATCTGTCAGAAGATGAATCGAGAGCCAGTAGAGACAAGTTAGTATGATCCTTTTGTTAGTAATTTAGTCTTTTGAAGCTGGAATGACAGATACTGATCAAAGTATAAGATTTGTGGTTTATGATTACGTTTTCATATTTTTGTTTTTGTAAGGTGTATTTTTTAAAGTGTACATGCTTAGTTCTTTTCAGTTTTATGGACATTCTAGGAAAATGGTACATTTTCATTCATAATATTTAATGTATGCCACCATATTTAAAACTTGGTATGTTTTATTGTTGCGTAATATGCCCATGTTGTTGTAACCCACTTTTCTTAGATACTTGTTCAACAGTGCTGGGTGATTGCAACTTGCTGATCAATTAGTTATTGGACTTATTTGATTACATTAAACTAATTAATTATTGTCATGAGTTTGTTAAATAATAATAATAGAAAAAATTATAATGCTAAATATCAGGTTTAGATTGCTATGGTGAGCAGAGCACAGGTACTCCATTATGTTGCTTTGTGTTTAAATACAAATGTAATGATAATATTTCAGTTATTCTGGAATAATAAGAAACCTGAATTTCAATAAATTATTTTTTAATTTTTGACACTAATCAATTAAACTGAACAAACTTTAATTAATTAAAAATAATATAGAATCTTAATTGCAGTTATTTGATAATTGGAGTAATTGGACGTGATTATTTTGAGAAGTTGATTAATTCTTGAGATTTAATTGTGGTTTTTAATTGCTTGATGAAATTGAAAACTCTTCATTGGAAACACAGTCACAGTTTGTTATTTTTGTGACCTTAGTCAACTTAATCATGATTTTGATTATTGATTAGGTAGGAAGGTTGAAATTCCAACAGTCAGAAACACTAGGGGGAGTAATTGACACTGATAGGCAACAAGTTAATTTCAAGTTATACTACAGACTACATTTAGGTTAATGATATTTTTCATCCTCTTTGAATCTCACAAATATCAATTTCTCATAAAACATTTTTTATATCAGGAAGACACACTATAGTTGTAATTAAATTACCTAGGTAAAATAAACATGACCAGGGAAACCATTGGCATGTAACTTAAGAACAGGTTATAATTCTATGGTAGGGAAACTGTTACAATTGGATTATTTAATGTAACCAGGTAGAGCCATCTGATATACTAAATCAAGAATAACAAACAATCCATATAAGGAGAAAAGGAACTTGAAGATAATGAAGTTTGTCTTGAAGAAATATTTAAATTTTGGAGCGTAAGGTCAAAATTTGAAGACTTAATTTTCGTGTGTGTGTGTGTGTGTGTGTGTGTGTATATATGCCATTTTATCCAAAGTAAAAGAAATTATACTGAAATTTTATTGCTGTTTTTAAGTCGTTTGAGATGGGAAGTTAAGGTTAAAGTTAGTTTATTTTTTGATATATTGAAGATGAAAAGTGAAAGTCTTTTTAAAATGCCACCTATTCAACCAAATTTCACTAGTGCATAGTAGTTTTATAGAAAGTATTACTATTATAGATAAGTATACTTATTCTGATAGTTCTTGTATTATCACCTCAGATTAAAGTTAAATTAACTGTTGAGGTTTTATGTTTTATAGAGGTTCAAAATCAAGAAATAAAATAAAATCATGTAAGAGAACACTTGCCATTTTTTATTTGTGTAGGTTGCTTGAACTAGATGAAAAAGATCGTGACAAACTTCAACGAGATCAGGCTAAAAACAACCTAGAATCTTTCATTCATGAAACAAAACATAAACTTTATATGGAAGAGTATGAAAAGGCATCAACAGAAGAAGAAAGGAATGGTTATTTTGTAAAATTAAATGAAGCATCTGAATGGTTTGAATATGAATCTGATAATGCTGAAACAAAGGTTTGTCTAATTTTTTCAAAGTTTGTTTGTGATAATACATTAAAAAATGAACTGAGTAGTAAATATCACTTTTTCTTTAATAATGACCTTGTATGAGTTTTTCATTTGTTATTTTAAATGTAAGAAGGAAATTAACAAGTGAAATCACAACTTGTATGCTAATTAAATGTACATAATAGATGGAAAATTTTTAAATTCTATAAGGTTGAATGTTTGCAAATCGCCCTTCAGTGGCACAGTAGTATGTCTGCTTACTCGTACCACTAGAAATTGGGTTTTGATATCTGTGGTGGGCAGAGCACAGATAGCCCATTGTATAGCTTTGTACTTAATTTCAAGCAAACAAACTTCTCAGAGTTGTCTCCTGTTTACAGTCTGATTTTTAAAATTGAATTTGATAAAATGCTACAAATCTGCTCCTCCCCCTTCCAAAAAAAGGCAAAATAATTTTCATGTACCCAAGCTACTTTAGACTGAAGAGCTTACTCATTCGCTCATAAAAGTGAGTGTGTGTGTGTTTATATATAAGATATAAAATGTTACACTAACTTGTAATCAATCAATCAAACTCTAAAAAATTATGAGGCCTGTTATAAGTAGAGGAATTTAACAATTAATTAGAATGAACATTTACATTTAGAAAATACATTAAATATTGATGAAACTTTGTAGAATGGACAGCAACTGCGTGCTGTGGAGAGAGACATAAGTGTAGAGGGCAATGTTTCGAAAGTCTTCTGTCTTTTGTCCTCAAGAGTTGAAGACAATAGGTGGAAGACTTTCAAAATGTTCTCTACACTTGTCTTCACAACAGGCAGTTGCTGTCCATTCTGCAAAGTTTCATCATGAATACTCTGCCTAAACAATCTATCAAAGGATATGTTAAATATTGCTTAGAACTGAGTATAAGTGTGTCATATAATGCCATATAATAATACATTTGTAGAATTTCTGTTTTTCTGTAATATGTGATCCATAGAAATTTTTTTATTGCTTAGTTATTTAAAGACAAATTGTCAGAGCTGAAAGACACAGTGAAAGAGCTATTTGACAGAGTAAGAGAACACAAGGAACGCCCAGAGGCACTTAACTCTCTGAAAGAAATGTTAAACATTAGCAGAGTATTTTATGAAGGAGCCAAGAACTTGAGTGAAGAAGACCAAATGTTTACAGAAGTCGAACTTAGTACCCTTGAAACCTTAATAAAGGAAACTGAAGTAAGTATTTAACATTTGTTTTTATAACACTCTTGTTATACAAGTAGAAAATAATTACTAATAACAGTGCTTCTGTTACTCAAAGGTTACACAAAATCTTCTTTAATGGTTTGAATTTCTGCTGATACTTCCCCTCCTGTCTTAAATACACTAAACAATCTGTAACTGACTGGCTTCTTGTACTTTTGAATTCTATTTCTTGACTAGGGTTATTCTTTAAGCTATATGGAATCTGTAGTAGGTAGTTGTTATCTTTTACCTGCTTTTTTCTTTTCTTTTCTTGGGCCTCCTACTTACAACGTGTATATGGCAGTCTAGGTATTTCTTTACTGTACAGTACCCTTGTTATCCTTTACCCAGGTGTTTGGGGTTAAAAAATCATTTGCTGGTTTCTTGTTGAGTGAACACTAGAGAAGGAGAGATAAACTGTTCTTGTATTCTATAAATTGTAGTGCAGTTAATCTAATAACTGTCTAATTATAAAATTTTATCCACTAAAGATTTGATTTTGGAAACTAAATAAACTTGTCCATTTATAATGAATCATTCTGTCATTTAAATCTCTTTTTCTAAGATAGATAGTAAATAGTCTAAGTAATACTGACTTTTGTAATTGTTATTGTTACATATTCAATGAATTATAGTAGTTATAGTAGTAGTAATAATAATGAAAACAGTAGAGAGTTGCATGACACTTGGGAAAAATAAAAAACAAAACAAAACAAACAAAATACATACAAAGACAGGTAACATGCTGCACTCTTCATTTCTTAAACATCCATTTGAAAATCTCAAGTTATATGTGAACAATAAATAGTGCACTCTTTAATTATAGTCATTTTCTCTAGAACCAGTAAATAAGCTGAACATACTCAGCCCAGTATGGTCAAGTAATAACAGTCTGGAAGATTGAAACCTTGTGCATTACAACTCCATGCTCAGATGGAACACAGAGCCTTCAGAAGTTTTTTTTTTTTTTGTCACCATACATACATACATACATACTTCTGATAATGTAGAAAGTACTGTTAAAATGCATTTTTTCACTGCACAAAAAGTATTTTTGCCATACCTGGCTTTAAAAATAAGCAATTGATTGCTTTTGACCCAGAAGAATTTCAGTTAAACACATTGAAACTTGTAATTATTCTGAACTGTTTGTGACAATGTTTCACTAATTTTCTATGATCATTAGGATAGTTTGATATATAGTAGATATTTAATGGTCAGAAATGGAACTTCAGCCATTCCAAATATAAGTGTTAGATGGAACCAGATTTCTCTTCAAAACCTAAATAATATTTAAAAGACAAAAGCAGTATTGAGAGTTTTTTTTTTTTCTCCAAACTCCTGACAAAAGTTTGATAACAAAATGTTAAAAGTATAATTTCAAGATATCTTTGTTTCCTCTGCACCATAAATCTTTGTTTATTGTGTCTGTTGCTGATATGTTAAATTATTAACATTACAAAATTTCATCTACATAGATCTGAATGATAAAGCTGTAGTACAAAATAGCAAGATATGATTTGGCTTTTGTGAACCAATACTACTAGCCATTTTTTATTGGATTACTCTTGACGAAGGTGTTTAAAAGTGATCTCTTAAAATTTACTGCAATAAAAACAGAAAAAAATTAAGTAAAAACCTTGTAAAAAATCTAGTAAAGAAAAAAATCTGTAATTAAAGCTAAGTTATGAAAAATAAGACTAAAACTTGACTGATGTTTCAGGTATAGTGTTATTTTTTATTATAAATAACAATAAAAAACAAACAAACAAACTTGTCAAATCTTGCCCAAACATGCAGTATTTCAAAATGTTCTTATGCAATACATTAGTATTTTATCTTAACAGTTTTATTAATTTATCAAATACATTACTTTTTATCCTGGAATTTGGCAAATTGAGTGCATTGTTTGTGTGTATAAATAAACGTACTTTTAACTGTTAAAATTTGTAGTAAAACAATAGCTAGCATTTTTAACCTTTTAGTTTCTAATATTATGTAAGGGATTTTTAGTATGTTATACCTTGAACAAATTTTATAAACAACCTTTTATTTCCTAGAGCTGTATTTATAATGACTAATATTTTATTTAAAAAAAACACCTGTGCTTTCCTAATTTATCATTTGTTACAACTTCTATCCACCAAGTGTAGATTTTTTAAACTTGTAAAATTACAAACATTGTGAATGACTTAATGTTCAGAGTACTTAATTATTTCTGTACACAAAATATCAATATATGTGATAGCAATTTAGAGGATTTTGTAGCTACAGTCAAAGGTAGTTTCCATAACAATGTTAAGCACTTCTAGTTTTCAAGTGATAAACCTAGTGAAATTGTTATATGTGCTTAGCTGTATTATAAATAAAGCCAATGGAAGATATTTGGAAACTACTTTTTTTTTTTTTTTCTACCTTATCGTTTTGTATATTCATCTAGTGGAGTTTCAGTGAATTTTTTCATGTATTCTTGTTCTTATTTTCTGTATTTATAAGTTTCTGCTCATCTCCCTAAAATTTTAATGGAGGGCTTCATATACTTTATTTTATTGGTTTGTTTATTAGTTTCAGGGCTTAAACTTCAGTACTGTGCAAAAGTGTTAGGACAAGAGAATATTTTGTTATTTAAGCTCCATAAAATGGAAAGATTTTACCATGCCATTACAGAATGTAAATTTTAACACTGGTAATGCTTCATTGATCCTTTTTGACAACTAAATGAGCCAGGGTAAGAATACTTATCATTTTTTAGAAATCTCGTATATTTGCACCAAGGGCATGCCATAAGGGTTTTGCTTGAATGAACATACTGATCAAGTTTAAGGTCTGAAATAACTGTCATTGTATTGCATGCAGCATCATAAGTGTATTGTAAGAAACTAGCATTCTACAAATAAACCTTGATTAAAAACAATGGTTAACACTATATATTAAGAGTTGTTATGCCACAGCCCAAAAAAACGGAGAGAATTGTCAGTTTATATAGTATAGAGTTTGCATACAAGCTTTACATGAAGCTGGTTATATCACCCCTGAAAAGTAGCTGCAGACTTTAAATGGTCATCAAACAGTTATTTACATCCTAAATTTCAAAACAATATTGATTTTAAGTATTCTTTGTTTATATGGCCTTCACAACAGAATGAAGAATTCCACTAGTCTTGAACATGAGATAAACAACCATGTACCAAATGACAGAAAAGTGTCCAGATATACAGTATGAAGAAGACTGAATGTAATGTTTATTTGCATAGCAATTAAAAAAACAAACAATTTTTAGTTGAATCTCCAAGTATTGTCAAGAGACTGAAATTTGTTAAAAAATGCAAAATCTGAACTGTTGATGATTCAAAAAGGGTGTTATGGATGGATGAATTCAAGCTTGAAATATTTGGTTTGAAGTATAGATTGTATGCCTGACAGAAGAAAAGTGAAAAATATCTCGAGTAATAGCACCTGCCATGAAGTGTAGAGGATGCAGTGTGGTCGTTTTGAGATTTTTTTTTTCTACTGAGGCAACAGGAGGTGTTTTCAAAATAGATGAAATAATGGAGCAGCACAAGTACCATCAGATCTGTTATGGTATACCCATTAGTTTGTATACAATTGGTAAAGGAGTTCCACTGGCAAGATGATAATGATCCAAAATACTCTGCTAACCCATGCAGAAATTACTTAGCTAAGAAGAAAGAAGTTGCTGGAGGCATTCAGATGATGCAATGGTCCCCCACAGAGTACCGATCTCAACCCAGTTGAACAGACCTAGGATTTGATAGATCAAAAACATTACAAATCAAAGGTTACTTCCAAAGAAAATTTATGGGAGTGCATTAGAGACATTTGGAGTAAAATCCCAAAGGACACTTATTTAAATATGTTGCAACAGTGCCTAAAACACTGCCTGGAGTTATTAAAGCAAAATGGGTGGGGGACAGAAAATTTTAACTGTTTGCTAAACTCAAGCACTTCCACAGAGTTTCTGTTGTATTAAATATGAAGATTAATAAATTTTGATGTTTCACCTGTGATGTATCTTTCATTCTTTTTTGAAAGTAGTCTGAAAACTCATTTTTAGGTCTGTTTTAAAACTTTTGCTCAGTACTGTAAATTTCAATAATCTGAAACTATGAATAGATTTGGAACACTTTCCTTAGCTGGTATGTTCTGAAGCTACTTGCAGTTGTTCCAAAGTCATTGTCATGTAATTATTATGCAATATTTGCGTGAAGTAAATGCAAATAAATTTGTGTAGTCTGGTGTGAAATATCCTGTGCAGTTAGTATGGTTAGTATGATACTGTATCAATAAAAACCTGTCTAGATAATAGGGAGGAAACTTGTTTTAAATTAAGCTTTTTTTTTCAATGTTCCAAAGAGAAACATTAAACAGCTGTTGTAATTTAAAACAAAATATCACAAAAGGATGAAATTGCATGGATCCTTTTTATTTCAGACAAGTTCAACTACATTGTTTGGCATGAGTCACAATATCAGGCAGAACAAAAGGACTCTCTAATTGGCTGGGAAACTGGGAATTTAAAATCTAGCTAAGATCACTGTAATCCTATGATTAGTGTGGTGTCAGTGCATAACAATGCAATATTGTGTCTATTCATATTATTATATTGTGCAAATGAAATATTGCACAACAAATGTAAACAGTCTTGACATGCATGCACACACCAACCAACCAACAAACCAAATTAAAAGATGGAGTGAAAGTACAAATACATATTTCAGTTAAAGTATACTTATATGTTAGAGTATAATTAGTAACTTTTAAATAGTTCCAGTTATTGGTCATTTTCCGATATTGTTTACTAATGTATGGATGTTTGACGATATAACCAACTTGTATTTTAAAATGTATTTCGTATTAAATATGCTTGAGTGAACAGTTATTTTTAGTTAATTACTATCCTGATTAGTGTAATAATGGAGAAAAATTCAATTTCCTGTTGGCCTAATTTAACTTGGTATATTTAACCAAAACATGTATACTTTGATAGGAGTGGAAGAAGAACAGTGAAAAAGAACAAGCAACACTACCATTATATGAGAGACCTAAATTAACTGCAAGAGCCATAGCAGAAAAACTTGCATCTCTTGATCGGGAAGTAAAGTACTTACTTAATAAAGCTCGCATTGCTACACCAAAGAAAAAGAAAGAGACAGAGAAGGCAGATTCCAAAGAGAGTACTGAGAAACAACAAGAAGAGAAGGAAACTCAGGCAGAAACACCAGGTAATCTGACTCTACTTTGTTTAATTGTCAAAATTATGGTTTTTCATATTTGATCAAATTAAATTAATTATCTTTTTTTCTGATTTATTATGATATTCTTGAACTGTTTTCATGGTAGGTGCAAAGTCATTTCTCTACTATATTTCATGAGACCTCTTGGCAAACCTGGAAAGTTAAAAAAAACAACAATGACAACAACCAAGTCAGTTGATTTAAAAAATATTTTTTTTTTTTTTTGTAGAAATAATGTATGCAACAGTTTTTCTTGTATTTAAGATTTCTTGAAAGAAAAGGAATATGAAATTTGTATGCTTCAACATTTGTATACTGGTAATTAATCATTTAATTGTGAAAAAGATTATATATAAAAAACCTTGGATATACGATTTGCTTATCTTTTCATCCATTTTGTTCCTGAATAATTGAATCTGTTTAGTAGCATTTATCTTGAGCTTTTCTTTAAACATTTTACTCCAGAAACTTGTCATCTTGTATTATTTAGAGTAACCTATGTACTGCAGTTTATAACGAATTTATTAAATTAAAGTTTTGACTTGTATCCTAACAGAAACATCACTGTTCTAAAATAAGGTCATTGTTTTGATGAAGAGTATTTTTGAAACATTTTTGGTATATCTGTGAAATAAGCATTTGGGGTTTATGAATGGACTCAAATATTAGGTCTTTTTTAATTTGTAGGTCAAAATTTTCCAAATTTCTTTTACGCTGTATAATTGTAAATATTTATACTTTGTAACAAATTGTTGAACATCAGTGACATTATCAGAGGTGTTGAAACTGTAAGACATATAAAGTTTTATGATCACAAGACAACCTGGGGCTGTCAGAGTGTGCAAAATTGTTGTCAAAGTAGTGTTATAATTCATCCTCTATACCATTATTTTCATTTCCAGTTGGATAGATTTGAGCATGAAAAAGCCTGTGGATTTACATTTATTCTGATGAAAATTTATTCTAGTTTAGATTTATTGATTATCTAGGCTGTACTTCTGTCAACAGTAACATATAATGATTGATTTGTACAGACAAATTGATATTTAATATTTAGTCACTAAAAGCATTGAGAGTCGAATAGTGAATGTAAGTGAAAATACTGTATTGCTTCTCACAACGAAAAGTTTTTTTTTTTTTTTAAATACTTACTGTAATTATAATGATTTGGTATTCATATGTAATAATTGTTTGTTCTTGTGCACAGATTCAGCAAAAGAGGAGAAAGAAGATGAAACGCAAGAAAATGAAGATAAATTAACTTCCTCAGATTTTGAAGAGAAATTACAATTGGATTATGGCACTGACAGGGTAAAAGGTTGGTAGATTTTAATGTTTTGAGTGGATCTCGAGGATAATTTTCAGCATGTTTAACCAGTAGGGGGTTAATCACATCTTACATGAATTTGTGCACTTGCATCACCATGCAGGTGTAAACCATGCTACCAAGATGACATCTCTAGCATTTATGTACCTGGTTTACAGTGAATTCATGACCATTTCAGCAGTGCAGTGGTGCAGTTAGTACACCTATCAGTTGTTAATATTGTAAAATGTTAACAGAGTAACAAAAAAAAGTACTCATAAGATTTCAGCCATACCTCAGGATCATAAACTGCTTTCATAAGAAAAATGGCTGAAGAAACTGAACCACACACTAAGCTCCTTGATGTAGCCTCAAGAGACTTCTATGTCTTTGACCTGCTTATTAATGATTGTAGCAGTATTAGAATACTTAGGCATGTAAGCTGATTTTTGTAAGCCTGTTTGCTCTAGACTCTTCATCTCCTAAAAACTATGCTACTAACATTGTGCATACAGCATTCTACTGCTTTTGCTCATGTGCAGCATGACCACTGTCTAACTAGTATAGTTGGGTAACATTGACTGTTTGGCTGAAATGTACCAGGACTAAGTTTTAATACCGAAAGGACAATCTTTTACTATTGACTTGCATGTAACTCATTATCCTTCAACGAGTATTTTTTGTGTTCTACTGCCTGCTTTGGCTGGCATACATCTAGTATCGGAGACTCCTAAAAGTCTTCAACAAGCTTTAAAATTCCATAAAATTCTTTTTTTTTTTCCAGTTTTTTTTCTCTCCATTGTCATCTTTATTACTAAACTCTTTTATTCTGTTACGGTGTGGTGGTGTTTGAGCACTCTTGAGTATGACCAGTAATTTCTTCCATCATCAAAGGATGTTCATGACAGACCTTAAAACATTGGATTTCTCTCTGGGATGCTGGTTAGGCCTCTTTGGCAAAAAGTTTGGAGTCTGGGTTTTTGCACTCAGCTCATGTAGGAGATTTAAAGTATCACTGATTTTTATTTGATCATTTTATTTGCATCAGCCACGTTGTGCTTGTGTGTTCAGGTATGAATGTTGTATACATAATTTTGGAATAATGACAAAAGTTCTACATTATCATTTATGTATTAAGCTATTTCTGTTTATTTATTTGATATTTGTTTCATTAATTTCATATTTTGTATCTTATGCATTATATATCTGCTATAAGTATTCTGAATTATTTAGGTTTACCTGTGGTTGGGCTTTTTTACATGTGTGCATTTCTGGGCATTACTTTTCATAATTAGCTGCAGACAGTGATGAATATGTAGTTTGGTTCAGGATATTATAGGTTCAAGCACCTGAATTAAGCCCTCTAATAATTTCCAAGTTAATTAAATAGTTTTATAAACATTGAACGTAATTTTAATAAGTTTTTAGTATTATCATCACAAGTTGGAGGTAAGTAAATGTCACACAAAAAGAAATATGTCATCAGTTGTTAGTTAAAATGTTTTTTGCTAGGGGGAGTTGGAATATTAGGGTCTCCTGATAATTTATGCATATTAACTTTAAGTTTTTTTATGCTTTCATAAAATGGTAATTAGTCTTTTCTGTTACATGGTAAAATGCACTTGTGTAGGATTTTAACTTCTAAATAATCAAATTATATTTTAGTTGCTTTTTTTAATGAGGTTAACATGTACTTTAGAATTAGAAAAATATTTGAGGTAGTGTACAAGTAACTCTGAGACATCGCTGTTAGGTAAACAATTATTTATTTTATATTTAGCTCTAGTTTAGTACCTCAAGGCTAATTCGAGCTTTCAGAGTAAATCGAGTTCATTATGGATTATTTTTAATAATTTTAAGTCCAAAGTGTGAAACAAAATGTGCACATTACAATATGGTTGTTAAAAGGAAAAGCATTGATTAAAAGTACAGATGTATAAGTTTGTCTTAAAAGTGTGAAACATAGTGTATATCTTACAGTACAGTAGTTAAAAAGGAAATATTTAATAACAAATACATGTACTTATAGCTTGGCAGTGGTAAAACAGGGTATTTGTTAAGTACAGTTGTTAAAAAGGGAGGGTTAGACTGTATGTTAGACTATAGGGTTAGTCATATTTATTCCAGTTTAATGCTTGATAAGATGCAAAATTCATATTTGCTTAGAAAATTAAATGTAAGTTTGTTCTAAGGAATTTTTATTAGGTGAATAGATAAATAACTGAAAATAAAGTGTGTGTGTGTGTGTTTTTATATAGAATCTCATATTTAAATACAAGTCTTTCTACTTATTTTTTCCTTTATATTTTCTTTGATATTATGTTAATTTTTTTGCTAGTAGGCATTTTGTATTTTCTGTAAACAAGAAATATTGGAAGATTTGATGAAAAATCAAAGTTTTACATTTAGTAGATGTTTCTGTTTTATTGAGGAATGGCTGGCTTTTCAAACAAAACACTATTCACTTTAAGTACAGCAGCATTCAAAATATTACTGTCAGTAATAGCAGTAAATAAATTTGACACACACAAAAACACAGACAGACTGGGGGAGAGAGAGAGAGAGAGAGAGACAAATCATTGTGAGCACAGGGGTAAGGCATTGTTACTCTGTTGGCTCGTGTTTGGGAAAGTCAATGAAACGAGACATTTAACAATAATCATGTACATCTCAAATATGGGTGTAAATGCATTGAGGAAAAGGCAGAATCCTGTTTTTAGATTTTATTTATTAATAAGTACTGAATACAAATTTGTTATAAACTATAAACAACAGAGTTAAGAATTCTGTCTATAGTCAGTGCTTGTTTGTATATTGAGAAGCCCACTAAACAAATCCTTGTAAATGTTCCTTTAATCAGCCTTGGTTTATGAGTTGTCAGTACTCTTAGTTTCTGTAAATTTGTAATGTGTGTTAGGTAGAAGTAACTTGATTACATTTTAAACATTATTAGAATCTGTTGTGCATTTTGTTGTTTTTGTCTTTTTCCTCTAGAAGATCCTAGTGATGGTGACTCGGAAAGTCAAATACCTGTCGCTGATGACCAGACCCCACGTCCTGAGCTTTGAGTTAGGTTATTTAATAGAAAAAATTGTCGTAATTTAACATAATCCATTCTAGTGCATTTCATGTTCAAAGCTTACCATATGAATATAATAAAAAAAACAAACAAACAACAAAACAAAACCAAAAACAATTGCAAAGTCCCAGTGTGTTTGTGGAAATAAGTTGTGAGAATCTGTAAGCAGTTTATGACATCTGGTTTCATGTGTATATTTGGGATTAGACAAAAGCATGCAGTGTAGGTTGATTTTAAGCATGCCTTTCATTGATATATATGACAACAGTAAACCCTTACATTCCTTATAGTATTATGTATGAAAAATTTTAATTTTTCTGTTTAAAAATAAGGCATCAGTTGTTAATAAAGGAGTTATTAGTTATAAACCATAGAATATCAAACCACACTCCTTTTTTTTTCAATAATAACTGCAGATAGTTTCGTATATATTTTTGTGCTAAAAGACTTGCATAATGATCAATATATCATTATTTATGTTTCTAATGTATTTCAGTATATTTATTGGTAACAGATGCTAAAGAACTGTTTTAGAACATAAAACTTGGTCAATAAAAATTTCATATTGAACACTTAGGATATCAAATTCATATTTTTTTTTTTTTTTTTTTCCTAGATATGTTTCCAAAGTTCATTTGATCCCAAATAATTGTTTACTTGTAGGGTCAAATTAGTATCTTTTGAGGAGATGTTTCAAATAATCTGTTAACATACCACCAAAAATATTTTCAAATGTAATTGTTTTAAAAACAAATGGATTTCTGCACTAGCTGATAAACATTAAAATCTTAACTTCTAACTTCAGGTGAAAAAAAAAAAAAGTGTGAACCTTGTAAGTTTTGAAGTACAATATTTGGTAATTCGTGATGGTGAGAAACCTGCTTGAAGTGAAAATGTATTCTCAAGACAGCTGGTATGGATATTAAATCTTTTAAAATAAAGTACAGAACAATGTTTCAAAATGTTGTTGTGTACTTTATTTTAAAGTTTTAATACCCATACCAGCCATCTTGAGAATACAACATTTGGAAATTTAATGTGTGTAGTAAACTTAATTTATGAGAGAATGTATTGAATGAAAGCAGTTTGTACACATACATAATGGAAGGAACACTCAGATTTATAAAGTAAGTTTTTGCCAGGCAGTTTGGACTTGATAACACCCTTTTTTTATTTTCTTTCTTTGAACCAGTTCCAAAGAATTTAAATTATTTTATTGAGCTAACTACTTTATGTAACATCATTTTCTAGTTCAGTCAGTGACACATTAAGTTGAACAGTGAAATTCGTCATATTAAAACATGCTGTGTTGTGAGGAAAAATATTTTCTGATGCTAAGAACTATAAACACATTTTACATTTGAATTGTTTGCATGAAAACATCTGCAAGACGTCACCTTTGAATCAGTTGCACTATCTATCGTTTTTTTCATTTTATCATCGTGTAAGGTCAAATAAAAGATGTTGTCCAAGAAGTGTGTGTTTTGAATACACAAGTTACATAAAGCAAACAAATATTCAGTTTGAAAATTTATTTAATAATTATAATTATTAATTATAACCAATAACATTCATCAGACTTAACACTGCTCTAATTAATGTTAAGAAATCAGAATATTTTTGGATTTAACTTGAAGAATAAACTAAATTTTTTAGGGTGTTTCATTAAAAATATAAAGTGAATTTTCCAGAACCGTTAAAGTTCTGAAATATTGAAGTTGAAAATAAGATGCACAGTTTTTTAGAGAAACTTCATTAAATTTGAACGTCTCTGCCTTGGTTATGTAAAGACTTTGCAGTTTTGCTTGTGAAAGTTATTTTATCTCTCGTGTGTCCATCTTATTAGACTATCCTTCCAACATTTTTAACATGTTAATTAAATTTATGGAGACACATATTGAACTTTACTTGTAAACTGTTTTACTGTAGTACCATAAATATCTTTAGATATTTCGTATGAGTTACGATATTCCTCAGTAAAAACAAAAATTACATGGTGTTAAGTGACAACTGCAGTAACCAGAAGAACTATCTATAACATTGTGGGTAGTGTATTAGTTACTGATGCTTGAAGAGTGGAGACCAAATTTTCACTTTAGGAAATGGTGTTGTTGGAGGTGTTTTTGAAGATGTGAAAAAAAACGCAAAAAACAACAAAAGTGTGTAACTAGGTAAAACAATGTATACTGCAAACACCATCACGATTAAAATAGAAATAATATTGTTTATTTTTCCATCTTGTTTTTGTATTAGTTAATTCAACAGTAGATGAAGTGAGGTGTTACTTGGTGAAAATGAATTTTCTGATGACTGAGATAAAACTGATGTAAATCGCATGCAGGCAAAGAGAGAGAGAGATTCCTTTTGCCATTCAAACACAGTACTGCAAAATAATCACTGTATTCTAATAGGAAAGCTGAGCTAGCAACATGTGACGCTTAGTCATAAATTAGTGGAGGATGACCGATACCATAAGAACATAGAGGTAATTCAAGGTTGTTGCTTTCTTGTGAAGTATTGCATTTTCAAGGTAAAAGTATACAGCAGTCAAGACTCAACAGTTATTGACAACAATGTCTGAAAATATTACACAAACTATGTGGTGTTATAGAAAGGCTATCAGATATAACTATGGTCATCACACTCAGTATATGTAATTTAGATGAATTATTTTCAACTATAGCTTAGTCTTGGCCATATGCTGTGAATGTGTTTTTTGTTGATTAAACGTGCAGTGTTAATATTGGATAAATATTCATTAGAATAATTAGATACATTAACTTACTGATTACATTGACACACATGTACATTCTTTTAAGTATTACAGAAAAGTGATTATTATAATGTACACCTGAAGTATGAGCGGGAAGTGTGTATATTATCAAACTGTTTAGTACACAACTCGCCTATCGATCTCTTTGTAACTACTTGAATGTAATTTCAGTTCCACCACTCTCAAATGTTAATATACTGAGCCAAGGTAGTACAACTGTTAGTAATTACCAGGCATGGCAAATGTACGATATTCTATAACGGCTGAAAGCTATTGTAATGAATAACAGTTCGGATCGATTAAGTGTTATGAAAGTACGAATCATCCAGTTAGCAGCTCAACCAAGAGGTTACGTTACTCATTTCAACTTTGAACCGATTGCTACCTCCTCAGGAATGTTTTAGTTCTGAGAATTCACGATTTTTACGTGTATTCAATTTTGGCAAGTAAAATAAACACGTAATTAGCAAACAAAACCAAGATTTTTTTACTTTTCTTGTGCTATTTGTTTTCGTCGATAATGTTTGAGTTTGAACTAACATTGTCTCTCGAAACAATAGTTTTATTGTATACTTGTCATTAACCGATATTTTTGAAAACAATTTGTGTTGTACTATGTGCAAAGAAATTAAACATCAAGTGTTTACGATAAAAGTGTATATATATAAATAAAAGATTAACCAGTGCCGATTTATCCCAGTAGCAAAAATAGCATATGCTATGGGTTCCGAACTTTCAAAGATTCGCGCTAAATGCTCTCAAGCTATCAACATGAGTTGGTCATTCTCAAATTCTATGTTGATAAAAACGGATTGTTCATTTCGTTATGCACTTTACGCGAAAGACGAAAGTCCATACATCGTTTCTCAATAAACAAAATATAGCTCGAACGCTTTATAAGTGGATTTTGAAGGCTTTAAAATTTATAGGCTGAGAGTGCAGTAATTGCGTACTTGTATTCGTGGCGGAAACTAGTTCGCCACAGAAAATTTACAGCAAAGTTGCTGGCAACACGTGAAGATTGGTAGGGCATTATAGTTTGTTTGTTTTGGAATTTCGCGCAAAGCTACACGAGGGCTATCTGCGCTAGCCGTCCCTAATTTAGCAGTGTAAGACTAGAGGGAAGGCAGCTAGTCATCACCTCCCACTGCCAACTCTTTGGCTACTCTTTTACCAACGAATAACGGGATTGACCGTCACGTTGTAACCCACTCACGGCTGAAAGGGAGAGCATGTTTGGTGTGACTGGGATTCGACTCCACGACCCTCAGATTACGAGTCGAACGCCTTAACCCACTTGACCATGCCGAGTCAGGATATTATACTAAGATAATATACATATAGATACCACACTCGCATGCAAAAAATGGTCCCAACAGAAGGTAAAAATATGTCGTTTTTCTAATTTGCTACAATAACGCTGAGCAGAAAAGCCTACGCAACCAAAGTTAGAGAAGGTTATATTTTATTTTAAAGTTTTTAGTATGAAAGCGAAAAAAGTTAAATAATCGTGAAACACAAAGTTCGTATAAGCCCGCTCATTTCTAAGCTGTTTTGGATACAACTGAATTTTATTTCATCGTAATAATTGGTTGGACATGAAACTACGACAAGCACATAATCGATAAGCACTTTTTTCTGTGTACCTCATCGCATTGCTGATCCGCGAAAAATGAACTAACCTTTTACTTGAAGTTTTAATTTTATTTTAACGCGTATTACAATGATTTTACATAGCTCAGTCATATAAGGGTCATATTTTTATGATTTATGTATGCATATTTTGTTATGGCCTGAGAAAATGCAAGTTACCTGCTTTGAGTTGAGACCGCCAAATTTGTTTTGTACTTGGTCTAAATACCTTTTGCTAGATCTACAGCAAAATCCTGTATCGTCTTCAATTGGGGTTAATATTTTAACACGGTAGTTAATGGGAGCGTGGTATCTTTGTGTATATAATGTTAGGACATGTACGACACATGAATTACGTTGCTTAAGACGCACAGCAGTGGTTCTGAGGTAAGTGTACGCCCATTTTCTGTTTTCTTGAGTGTTTTTGTCTGGCCAGAAAGTTCATCAAAGGGTGAATGGTATATTTGGATCCATTCATCAGTTATAGTCGTTTACATCCGAAGAGATTGTAAAAAAGAGGTAATCAAATCTTATTAGGAAGATCTAGTGCAGTTTACTAAACTGTTGAAAACTGATTTTGCTTCTCATATTGGCACCAAACAAGACCTTGTAGAATTAGTTTTACCGTTTGATAATTGACAATCCTTTGGAGTCTTATTTTCCAAATGTAGAAACTGCCTTGTATTTGCTATTCACGGTGACCAACTGCATTGGAGAACGCTCACTTTCAAAACTGAAAAGGATTAAAAATGCACTACGGAGCACCATGGGTCAAAACAGATTGAAGAATCTCACTCTAAAGAGCATTAAACATGAACTTCTGTGTGAAAGCGACATTTCCAGTATCATCATCAAATTTGCTCATGCTGAATCAAGAATATGTAACTTTTAACTTCTAGTGTTGTTACTTTTGATGTTTGAAACTGATACCTACATGTAAGTAATACTATTATTAAAATGTCAGATATATTTGTCGTATTATCTGGCTGTATAGCAAATGAAAAAATACAATTACTTTACTATGTAAGCTAAAAATGTATGTATTTCAATATTTGTTTTTTTTTTTTTTTAATTTAGAGCCCCTTTATAACATGCTACAGGGTCCGCACTAGCTTAATCCAGCGTTGAGTTTAACACTTCGTTGCCGAACTTGTGCGTTGCAATATCACTAGGATGTAATGTTTTTGTAAGGAAATGATTTGTTTGTTATTTAAAACAAACAAACAAAAACTTGTTCTTTTCCTAATTTCTTTTGTAGTAATACACATTTGAATGTCAATATAACCATGACTTAGAGAGATGCACTGTCATACTTTGTGTGTGCGTGAGTGTATGTATTTAAAACCAAAAACTTCTTACAGTAACGTGTAAAGCCTGCTAAGTTCCACGACCAAATGAGAGCCATATTGGTCCAACTTTAGGCATCTTCGTAACATTTTTATATTAGTGATGTGGTACAAGAATAACATTGATATCTTCCCATAAGCCACAGTATGGCCAAGTGGTTACGGCACTGGAGTCATAATCCAAGGATCGCAGGTTCGAATCTCGGTCACATCAAACATGCTTGCCCTTTCAGCTGTGGGGGCATTATAATGTGACGGTGGATCCCACTATTTGTTGGTAAAAGAGTAGCCCAAGTAGATGGTAATGACTAGCTGCCTTCTCTCTAGTCTAAAACTGCTAAGTTAAGGACGGCTAGCGCAGATAGCCTTTGTGTAGCTTTGCGCGAACTTCAAGACAAACCAAACCAATCTTCCCGTAACAGCCATTCACTAGTAGCAACCAATATAATCGTATGTGTGAAGCCTTCATAATGTTTAGAAAAAGAAGACTACAGAGAACGTAGACGGTGAGAAGCACGATAATATATTTGAAAAGTGACCAACACAAGGTTGTTCACAGATATTGGGTTGGAAAATTGTGCTTTACAAACTTAGTGTTTATGTTTGTCTAATCATAAAAGTATCCAAGTATATCTGCTGCCTAGTGTTAGTATTTTGTAATAATATTGAGTTTTATGTAGTTTTGAGCTTCAATGGAAAAGAATACAACAATATACTTTTTGACAAATTGTATTATTTTCTGAAAAAAAAACTAAAACTTTAGGACTTATGCAAAACCCTGATTATACCTTGGTAACTAAGGAAACGTCAACTAGAAACTGATGTCCAGAAACATAAGTTACATCACAATTATTACGTATACCAGTTCAATAACACTGGGAACACTCATTTTGTTGCATTTAAAAAAGACCTTTCTATAGTCAATTTGAGTGTGTTGATTTCAAATCTGAAGTCAGTTTTTGTCTGCAATCTACAGATTTTATGCAATTTGACATTTTCATTTATTTTTTAATTTTTCGTTATTATAGGAAATTATAGGAATAGCTTATCAATTTGTTTGTGTATTTTATTCAGGTAGGAATTTGCGTTTGTACACTTCATCTGGACAATCTCGTTTAATGTTCCAGCAGTAGTCAGCCATCATACTTTTGTCCCAGCGCCCTTGGTAGCGTTCTTCCATGACCTTTAGGTCTTGGTGGAATCGTTCTCCTTGTTCGTCACTCACAGCCCCCAGGTTGTCAGGGAACTAACTTATCAAGGTGGCTGTTCAAAAAATGAAGCTTGATGCTCATGTTGCACCCGAGATCACGAAAAGCGAGGAGCATTCTGTTCACAAGTTCACTGTAGTTCTCCGCCTTATTGTTTCCAAGGAAGTTCTGAACGACTGCCACAAAGGATAACCATGCTGCCTTTTCTAAAGCGGTCATCTTAGCAACAAACTGATCATCACGAATTAGGGTTCGAATCTGTGGGCCATCAAACACGCCTGCTTTGATCTTCTCAAATGATAACCCTGGTAAAGCTGTGATGATGTGTTGGAAACATTCACCTTCGGTTTTCAGTGCCTTGACAAATTGCTTCATCAAACCTAATTTGATGTGAAGAGGAGGAAAGATGATCTTATCTCTGCTTACAATTGGGTCTTGTATGATATTTGGCATGCCTGCTTCAAGGGTGTCACGAATAGGCCAGTCCTTCTGGACCCAATGTCTGTCTCGTGCTCGGCTGTCCCACATATAGAGGAAACATGGAAACTTGGTGAAACCTTTCTGTTGTCCAAGAAGAAAGTTGACCATCTTTAAGTCTACAGAAATGATCCAATTGTGCTCATGATATTTTAATAAATCCATGACCATTCTCATATCATCATAGTCTTCCCGCAAATGCACTGAGTGACCGACAGGTACTGCTCCATAAACATTCCCATTATGTAAAAGAACACACTTTAGACTGCGTTTTGAACTGTCTAAAAAGAGTCTCCATTCAGCAGGACTATAGTAAGGTACACCCAGTTCTTTGAGAAGCCCTTGGATGTCATGGCAGTAAACAAACTGTCTGTCTTCTGAAAAGAAGGTCACTAAAAGCTGGTCACGCTTTCTGAAATATGATACTTTAACAGAGTGATCAACAAGATTTCTGCCTTGTAATCTTGATGCCAAAAGCTCTGCTGCTTTCTTTGAAAGACCTGTAGCCCGCACTAAATCATTCAGTTCAGCCTGGGGAAGAGGCTTGGGGACGGGGAAAGGTTCAGTGTCTGAAGAACAGTTCTCCGATTGTGTACACTTTTCTGACAATTCACTGTCGCAACTGTCTTGTTCGCTTGTATCATGCCCAATGTCTTTATCGTCCAATGAAGGCAAGCCTTTGAAAACTGGAACAGGAACTTCTTCAGAGTGCGGAGCAGGCCGAATAGCTGAGGGAATGTTCGGATACGTAATCTTATGTCGGTTTTTCTTCCCAACACCCGTTGTGTTTACCATGCAGAAATAACAGTCAGTTACATGGTTGGCGGGTTCGCGCCAAATCATTGGAACACCAAAAGGCAAACCATTGCGTTTTCCTTTGGTCCAGTCTCGAAGCATTTCCTCACAATTGTGGCACACAACATGAGGAGCCCATTGCTTGTCTTGATCACCAAGATGAACTTCAAAATATGCCTTGTAAGCACGCTTGACGAACGAGGATATGTTACGTCTCTGACGATTGAGTGTGTAGCATCCACATATGTAGCAGAAGGCATCAGGCTTGTTTCTGCAATGATATCTATTTTTGGAAGCCATGTTTGATCTGAAACAAAAGAAGAATGATCAAAATATTAGAAGCTATCTATATATATGGACGTGAAAATGCTTATACATGGTTTACGCAAGTTCACATTTGTACAATTACATTAACCTCAAATTGCATACAAACTAGAGCTTGTAGAGAAAAACTAATTTCAGATTTGAAATCAGCGCCTAAAACTCCTTCAGAATCAGTTAAAATATCCAATGCAACTCAAAGTTACTGAAAAAGTGTTCCCCAGTGTAATCATCACTAAAACTTTACAACTCAAGTTAGCTTTTGTAATTAACATCTAAAAGATAGCCCACTTCTGTGAAATAACGAGCTACCCAAATGTTATCGTTATAATTTCTGAAACTCGTTAGTTACTAACAAAGAAATGCATAATGTTGAAACTTGTTTTTATTGAAAAAATAAGAACACTTTTTAGTTCTTTATTTAAGAAAATGAAGAAAAACCAATTCTCGAAATATGCTAATTAATTTTACCAAATGATCGTTGGAGGTAATTTAGGAAGTTTCAGGACTTTATACTTTCTAATTTTATCAGTCATAATCATAGTTAATTTAACACCACTGGGCTTTAATTTTTATGAACGGATAAATACATTTCTATATTTCTTATACGATGGTAAGATATACAATGTGATAACTTATTCGAGTAAAAGCAGTTGGAGTAAACTACGTGTATCACTTTGAAACGTACGAGGACCGCGTATTTACATGTTAACATCTATATACGTGGGACTGAAGTCAGAACGGATCGCTATGACTGTTATCATATATTTAAAATAAATGTTCAAAGTTCATTACTAATACTGTGATATGGGTAGCCTTGAAATGGCTATATCAAGTGATTATACATCTAAATTACGTTCAAGAAAAACAACGTTGTAGTTGACAATTTGTTTTAAATATTCAGATAACACAATTGATGAATATTAACACCTAATTTTCTATTATAAATTATGTACTAGTTAACAGTACAGTCGTTGACAGTGTGTTTTTTTTACTGAGTGTGTGAAAGATTTCTTTAAATCTGTTTTATCCACTTATATTGTCTTAAAAGCAATATAAGACTATTCTTCTGGTGTGAGCTAGTACGAAGATCAAGCTAGATATTGAAAACTATGTTGACATATGACCTGAAACAGTCTCATTCACGTGGAATATTTTTATAACTTTATACACAAACCTTCAACGCTTAGAACCTTGACCTACATACTAGTCAATACAGATCGACGATAGACGGATCGTTAAAAAAAGAAAAACACCACGAACAGACAGTTGAGCTTGCATGCTTAAATCACTTTATTAACAACTTTTAACTCTGTAAAATTTTGGCTTCAATGGTCTGCTTAAGCTCATTTTGTGCACTGCATAAAATATTTTCGAAAGAAAATTTTTAACTCGCTTTACCCTGACCTTTATATAGATTTGTCTTGTCACTTCTAGTAAGAACAAACTAAAATTGTTCTGAAATGTACGTTATAAACTGTGCATTATCATTTATTTCCTGTTGAACATATCGTATAAGCGAGATAAATAAAAACCAAGAAACATTTTAAAAGGAAAAGAATGACGAAGTATTTGTTTTTTTGTTTGTTTTTGAATTTCGCTCAACCCTACTCGAGGGTTATCTGCGTTAGCTGTCCCTAATTTAGCAGTGCAAAACTAGAGGGAAGGCAGCTAATCATCATCACCCGCCGCCAACTCTTGGGCTACTCTTTTACCAAGGAATAGTGGGATTGATTGACACATTGTAACGCCCCCACGGCTGAAAGGGGCGAGCATGTTTGGTGCGACCGGGAGTCGAACGCCTTAACATGCTTGGCCAGGCCGGGCCCATAACGAACTAAAAGTGATTTCAAGTTACTTGTCATATAATCCCTCTATGTCGAATAAAGTAAATCTTTTTCAGAACTTTTATGCCCAACTTTGGTATAAAACAATCCGATCTTAAAATATCCAAGACAATTTGAAGTGTACATGAAAAGTGATTAAGGATAAATAACATTGATTTTTGGCGTCAATGTGTCGAGAAGATTACAAGCGAGCTGTTATTTTCAAATTAGTCATATTTAATGCTCAAGAAATTGATGTCGCATTTCCTTTTGTTCGATGTTGCGTTATAATAAAATATTCAAAAAATTCATCGATGTTCGACGTCGACAAATAACCAAAGTAAGTTTGTCAACCTATCGTATTTTTAAATAACAGATTTTTATCTATTCTCTTGTTGATTTACAGTAATTAGAAGAGTGTGTAAATAATATCGAGTTGGTTTGAATATAACAACAGACACAGTATTAGTCAGAGTATTGTTTATATAAGCCATTTGTTAGAATAACTATTTTTATTATATGAACGTCATTTCTAGTTGATGAAGCATAATTATAATTAATGCTGTTCATAAGTTATTAGTCAGAAGAATAGATCTGGATTCAGCAAAGCGCTTCGTCGACAATGGATATGGAGAATATAAGTCCGGTTGGAATACTATAATTTTCCTTTCTTTTTTTTGAAAGCCTATAAAGGGCGAGATAAAAAATGTAGTAGTGAGAAATATAATAGGCGTTATACTAATGTTTTATGTCAACTGTAATTATAACGAAACCTCACCAGAAGGTTGACCATCAAAAGGTTGTCAACGTTTTTGGAACCGTTAACTCATTGTTTCGAAAAAAAGATGTGTTACAAAAAGTGCTTCAGTGGACTCAACAGATAGCCTGATGTGGCTTTGCTATAAGAAAAAACACACACACAAACAAAGGGCTACGTGGAAATATCGCAAAGATAACGGAATTAGTCTGTTGCAAAAATGAAGATGTGTTTTCACGTAGATTTAAAGTAGGATATTACAAAAATATAAATATCGAACTTTATGATGTAAAAAATCATTTATAAAAAAAATGGCTTGTTTTTTGCTATGCACAAAGCTATACAATGGGCTATTTGTGCTTTGCCACTCGAGGGCAACGATTGTTTGGTTTTGAATTTCGCGCAAAGCTACTCGAGGGCTATCTGCGCTAGCCGTCCCTAATTTAGCAGTGCAAGACTAGAGGGAAGGCAGCTAGTCATCACCACCCACCCCCAACTCTTGGGCTACTCTTTTACCAATGAATAGTGGGATTGACCGTCACATTATAACGCCCTCACGACTAAAAGGGCGAGCATGTTTGGTGCGACAGGGATTCGAACACGCGACCCTCGGATTACGAGTCAAACGCCTTAACACACTTGGCCACGCCGGGCCCGAGGGCAACGAAAAATGTAAGTTGAATGAGTTATTGCTTTTTCCCATAGCGCTGCTTTTTAGACACTCTTAAACACTTAAGAACATTAAAGTTGCATTGGTTAGCAAAAACCACCCTATTAGTATCAATGTTTGTAACTAATGAGTCAAAAACTCGCATAATTCATAACAAAAAAAGAGAAAAAGTGTGTAATAAACAGTCAAACTTTTTACCCACTGATGTAGTAGTAAAATTGTTTGTTCGGGAACATCAACGGTACTCTAATCAATTTCCGGCCCTTGAAATATATATGCGAATGTGGGCCACATTTCAAACATTTCATTTGTTTATGAATAACAGCAACATACAAATGAAGTTCATATAATAAACTAGCAAAATTTATATTATCTATAAATTAGGTGTATTTTATGTGGTAATTCTACATCGTAACATATATTATTTTTGCATATTTTATTTTCAAGTTATCATTTTGAAAGACAAACTTTATTTTCAAATACAGCATTTTAAATATGCAAATTTAATACTATAATATCTACAATTTAAGTTTAATTTACAAACACGTGTACTTATTTTAATTAAATACATACAAAGTGCAGGAGTGTCGTTCGGTTCCACTGCACCTCTGATTTTTATCGCACTAAATGTCTCGAGATCCAATTTCATTAAGACAAAGAACTTTTGACTGACGTTAAAATTACATTATAAATATCATGTATCGATTAGAAAAGGTGAAGCGACCTAGAAACAGACTGATGACAATATTAAGAAGAACTTGCAGTCTATGGATCTCATAGTGTAAAATCGTATTTGCATTTAAAAAAAAAAAGTAACATCAGTGGTTCATTTTTGCGACTAAAACATTTTTAACATTTTTCGAATATTCTCGCCAGCATTAAATAGTTTTGCATAGATACTAGAATGTATATTTGAAGGAAAAATGATATTTTATCAACAATAATTTGAAGAAACAAGAAATAATTCTGAACTAGGCAGATCTCGCCCACTAATTACCTCATCCACTTTCATTCGTGTCTCACCTCACAGTGCTAAAATAAATGTACAGTTTAGTCAAATTTGTATTTCTTTCACGTTATTAATATTGTTTGACCATCATCCTATTGTTATCATTATTTTGAGCTTGTTGTTTCAGGAGTACAGATTTCAACAGTTTCTTTAGATTAACTGTTCAGTGTGAGAGTATATCATACATCCAGTAATTCAATTATCGGATACTTGTCGCATTATTATTTTTTATTATTGTTATCTTCGGCACTCTTTTTCTTTTCTCTGCAATCGATATTCAGTTTTGGTGATAAATTATGCGTCATCAAATGGAATATCAGCAAATTCATTAAAAATACTCGTGGATCTAAAGTGACGTTAGTAACCAACATTTTACCCAAGACTTAACAAAAGAGACACCAGGGTAAAACATGAATAGTCCTGAGTCGTATCCATGCCAGGAAAGCGAGATACGACCATACGCTACCCAAATGGGGATTAAATACACACCCTCGTATGTTTGTGGTCGTCTACCTTAAATATTTGACGACATAATCAATTCATGCCCTGAACCTAGCTTTTCCTGGAAGGCCCGGCATGACCAGGTGGGTTAAGGCGTTCTACACGTAATCTTAGGGTCGCGGGTTCGAATCCCCATCACACCAAACATACTCGCCCTTTCAGCCGTGAGGGCTTTATAATGTGACAGTCAATCGAACTATTCGTTGGTAAAAAGAGTAGCCCAAGAGTGGGCTGTGGGTGGTGATGACTATCTGCCTTCCCTTTGTCTTACACTGCTAAATTAGGGACGGCTACCGCAGATAGCCTTCGTGTAATTTTGCGCGAAATCAAAACAAACCAGACTTTTCGGAAGGTATCGGTGAATTCCATGCGGCAACACTCGATGCCATCAAATAAACTTTAGACCTTGATGTTCAACTCTAATTTTCTTATCTAACGCCCACACAAAGAAGAAAATATCAGGAAATAAAGTGTAATAAATATTGTCTACGACCTAAATCTATGACTTAGCTTGTATATATTGGCGTGACTTAACTCTGAAATGGATTATTGGAGCTTCATTATGACTAAATGGTAAGTTTGAGGGTTTGTATCGCTAAAAATCTAGTTATGATACCTGTAGTGGGAAGAATAAAAGATAGCTTATTGCGTAATTTTGTGCTTGCTTAGAAACAAATGATAATCGGATAAAAACTGGTGTTTTCGGTGTATATTTACAGTAATACAATGTAATAAATTTTTTACAGAGAAAAGAAAAAAAAAACTGTTCAGGGAGAGACGTATATTCTCATAAAGTTATAATTTATAAATATCGAACCGTTATAATAAATCCAATCGATAAAGCTCACAAGCTAAAACTTACACGAGTGTCAAGATGCATTTAGAAATTAACGGCTGTTCTGATGACAAAGATGATCGAAGAAACTAAAATCAAAGTTGCCCCTTTCGGTTAAATACGTATAAATCCATCGATATAACTTGTTTTTGTACCTTTTGTCCGCTTTGATGTAATCGTAGAATGCAGATCTGTAGTTTTTTTAAATAGAAGTGCACGTATACGAAAGACTGGGGAAATATATTGGTATAGTTATTTTTTGGAGAGTTATAATGTCTTGAAAATTCCGTAGCAAAATTATTGTTAGAAATAACTAGATCACAATCGCTATGGAAAACACAGTCTTCGGTGTTAGTAATACGGTTTAATTGCTGTTTCTGAAAGTAGTAAGAATAGGTTATGGGAATCGGGAGTGTTTGGGAGCCTAAACACAACGGTGTATGGGCGCTATATTTCTATTTATTATGTAATTATTAACTGAAAGCCTAAAACATTCAAACTGTAAACTATTTACAACGAAAGCTTATAAAATGTGTCACGAGTTCTATATTGTAGAGGAGTGAAACGTTGTTCGCTCCTCTACATATTGCCTTCTCTATCCACACCTGCCGTTTTTAACAAATAAATTTTGTATTTGTTATGTTAAATTATAGGAGCAACTGTGTCTTTGCACATTATTTTGAATTCAAACTTTTTTTGTCGATTAAGTCTTCTCCTACTAAAACGCTGATTTGAGCCTGTTAAAAAAATAGTGAAGATGTCTTATTACAAAAAGACATAGCATGGCCAAGTGGTTAAGGCGTTCGACTTGTAATCTGAGGGTCTCAGGTTTGAATTCCTGTCTTACCTCATGCTTTGCACTGCCAAATTAGGGACAGCTACGGCAAGTAACCTTGCGCGAAATTCAAAAAACAAACCTATTAAGAAATAGAATAAAAATAAACAAAACAACGAACAAGGGATTTCACTTAAGCATTGGCGCTTAGGCTGATAGGCTTAAGAATGTGAATCAAATAGTTGATAATATTAAATCTTCACAGTGAAATTGTTTTGGTTTTTTTTAATTTCGCGCAAAGTTACGCGAGGGATATCCGCGCCAACTGTTCATAGTTTAACAGTCTAAGACTAGAAGGAAGGCAACTAGTCATCGCCACCCACAGCCAATTCTTGGACTACTCTTCTACCAACGAATAGTGGGATGGACCGTCACATTATGACGTCCCCACGGCTGAAATGGCTAGCATGTTTTGTTGTGACTGGGACTCAAATCCGCGAACATCAGCTTACGAGTGGAGCGCTCTGACCACTTGGCCATGCCGGGCTCGACAGTGAAATACGACCAGTTAAAAGAATCTTAATATATTCTCTAGTTTGTGGTAAGTTATGATGCTTTTAAGGATTATTATGTTATTGGAACGAAGTAAGCGTACGCAGGAATGTTTGTTATGTTCTTGGGTAGTTTGTGTTGTGTGTTTTGTTCTTATAGCAAAGCCAAATCGGGCTATCTGCTGACCCCACTGAGGTGAATCGAACCTCCGTAGACGTACCGCTCTATTAGCGGATGGCACGTGGGTAGCAGACGAAATCTGTGAAAACACTAGTTTATGTGATTTCTATATTTGTGTTGTAAACAAAGAGATAAGTTTTATGTAAGATTTATATTCAACTGACATATATATCTATGGTTTGAAATTGGGTTTGTCAAAGAACCTTTTGAGCTATTTAGATGAAATCGAGTAGTGTTACACATTATATAGCAATCATAAGAACGGTTGCATTGCTTCCTAATGATTATTTCGAAACGTTGTTCATGTATTAACAGCTTATAACCAAAACTGCGCTACTTGATATGCGTGTAAAGCTCACTGTTACTGTGTTTATTTTACGTAGATCAATACAAGGGACATTTCAAAATTAGGGCCCATCTGACTGCATTATTATGTCATTTTAATGTCAACACGGTTAGTGAAATCTATGCAAAAGTGTTACTTATTATGTACATTTGTTGATTTTCAAAGAGTATTTTAAAAGAAATGCTGGCTAATCATATAGAATGTGCGTGAGATTAAATGGTTTTATTAGCCAACTGTTTTTGTTAGACTTTTTTATTGCACAGTGGATTCTTTATTCTTAACATTTTATATTTCTCAATGTTCTTTAGAACTATCAACCCTTCCAAACAAGTTATTTCGCTTTTAACAGTGATTTAATCTGTTTTTTTTTTTTAATTTCGCGAAAAGCCACACTAGGGCTATCTACACTAGCCGTCCCTAATTTAGCAATGTAAGACTAGAGGGAGGCAGCTAATCATCACCACCCACCGCCAACCCTTGAGCTACTCTTTTACCAACGAATAGCGGGATTGATCGTCACATTATAACGCCCCACAGCTGAAAGGACAAGCATATTTGGTGTGACGTGGATTCGAACCCACGACCCTCAGATTATGAGTCGAGTGCCTTAACCACATGGCCATGCTGGGCCGTAAATTGTGTAAAGAAATAACATTGAATAAAGGTAAGCTATTTTGTCTGTCTATGATACTCTTTGGCATGGCCAGGTGATTAGGACGCTCGACTCGTAATCTGAGAGTGGCGGGTTTGATTCTCGATCCCGCCAAACAGGCTTATCTTTTAGCCATGGGGACGTTATAATGTGATGATCCATCCCACTATTCGTTGACGAAAGAGTAGCCCAAGAAGTGGTGGTGGGTGGTGATGACTAGCTGACTTCCCTCTAGTCATACACTGCTAAATTAGGAACGGTTAATACAGATAGTGCTTTGTAGCTTTGCACGAAATTCACAAAATCAAACCTTTCTATTATAACATTTACTGGTTTTTTTATGAGTATTGGATAAACTTAACGATATTTATCAACTAACAAACTTAAAATAAAACAGAAGGTTTTTGCAGTTGTGTAGGTTTAATTTTCTGTCCTCTTTATCATTTTTGATGAAAGATATTGAGTTTTAGATATATGCCAGAATACTAACTTCATTTGTTTAATGGAATATCATTCATCTTCGAGCCTCTTACATTTTGAAATATATACTAGATGAAATTTTGACTTGCTCTACGTATCTTAATTTCCATTCTTCTAGGTCATTCATTGTTTTGTTTGTTTTAGAATTTCGCACAAAGCTACTCGAGGGCTATCTGTGCTAGCCGTCCCTAATTTAGCAGTGTAAGACTAAAGGGAAGGCAGCTAGTCATCACCACCCACCGCCAACTCTTTGGCTACTCTTTTACCAACGAATAGCGGGATTGACCGTCACATTATAACGCCCCCACGGCTGAAAGGGCAAGCATGTTTGGCGCGACGGGGATGCGAACCCGCGACCCTCAGATTACGAGTCGCACGCCTTAACACGCTTGGCCACGCCGGGCCCAGGCCATTCATCCATTTCTAAGGACATTGTCTGATGTAAAAGAGATACCATTAATTGAACACGTCACAATAATGCTGATACTGAATGTCCCAGCGACAAGATAACAACAAAGTTTAACTAATTGTAACTTGAGTGTTACGCTACTCAAATACTGTCAGGTTACTCCATTGGAAGAGGAAATATTGAGTCAAAATATCATATCAAAGTGAATCTTTATCAAGACATCTTTCTTCTTGTGATTACTGTACAAACAAGCTAATCATTGATGTTAAGTTAGATATGAAAAGTTAGTTGAGCCATTTCTGTTCCCAAATTACTCTCCAGCTGCAATGAATTTTTGCCTTGGTAGCAAGTTTTAAATCCATTGATGAAATATGCATAGGATTGATCTTATCAGTGGATGAAAATTTGGTTGTGAAGTCAAATAATTTCTTTCATTTGAATACCATCGAGATTAAGAATTTAGAAAAACAACTGGAATAACGCAGCAATAGAAAGAAATGGAATATTCGTTTATGTACAATAAAGATAACTGTGTAAGACAGATAATAAACAATTTCATAAACATATATCTGTCGCTAAGAAGTGGAAAGAAGTCAAGATGAATAATCAGTATCCTGTACGATTGACTTTGACAAAAATCTATTTTTATTCCACACCTGATGTACCTCAAACAGAAATACTGAAACGTGGTCTCTGCTATCAAGGATATGCGTGCATGTTTAAGATGTAACTGTGATCAAAGTGTAATTCACATTGACAACAAAAATACATGTAAATAGGTTCAGGTATGATATGTAAAAACATTTTACTTGGTCCATTCACAAAGTGTAGTTTTATTCTGCTACTCATAATACGATATATTTAATGAGCGATAGGAAACTTGAAACTCGTCAGCATAAAGGTTGTTCGCCACTATTGGAAAAAACATAATATTGAGGCACTTCAAACATCTGCAAAAAGAATTGGGATTATCGTAAACCCATCCAGATTAAGAATGATCTTTCTCTTAAAAACGTTTATGAATAAAATGAGCAAATGATCACGAAACACATGGTACTGGAGGTTCCAAAAAACATGAGAACTCTCTGAGCTGTTATAAACCTTTTCAGTCAAGAATTAGAAAAACAAAATGATTATTCTTGAGAAAATTTTCCGTGATTGAGATTTAAATTACAATAAAGTGCCCTATGATATACTGTTTACTGCAAAATACACACTGGGTGTTGTACAGATGTCTTTTAAGTTTGAGGTGGCTCATAAAGCCACGAGTGAGGTGAATGTCTGAAATACGGAAACAAGAAACGTAAATAATAAATTGTGGTATTGAACAAATAATCTTCTACTTTTGGCTAATGTACCGTAACAGCAAAATATATTTGAAGTGCTATTCTTATAAACACACGAACTGAAATCTGTCAGATAATGAAAAATAACGCTTAAAAACTACAAAAACAGAAATCTACAGTTTAGCGGGATTTGTGTTTGGAGAATTATGAACTATTGGTTGTCGTATATTAGCCTGATCTGTGTTTTACAAGCGAAACTGTAAACTTTCAGTAGCTTTTCAAATACACTTTTGATGTCATAATTCAGCTTAGCTGGTGAGTTCTTATATAAAAGAAATGCCCTCATAGCCAGTGACTTATGACATTTAAAAGCTCTGAAATATCATAATTTGCACACACATTTCATTTGAAATTCGTTGGGCAAGTTATAGAAATTATTTAAGTAAAAAGTTTGAATTCTTTTGTGGTTTTTGTCACGATCATTACGGTTAATAGTTCTTACTACTTCACAAGATTTGGCTAACTCTGTCATTTTAAACACCTATTTCCCAAAGTTGGCCTTCTGTAAAGATCCGATGTTTCTTCTATTAGAGATTTTAAGACGACTGACTTAGTCAGTATTAAAGATCCTTGATAAAACTATGAAGTAAAGTGTTAGATAAAAAAACGGAAAAAAACACAACAACAAACACAGGCATACACAAAAAATAGAACTATATGACCTTTTTGCTGGTTGAAACATTTCTTCTACACTATTCACCAAAATTTTTTTCAGATAATTGTTTTGATATTCTAAAAATAAACTAAATATAGGGGTAAAAAGGTAACTATGTTAGAGGGTTTGGAGTGCCTTTAGCTACCTTAATTTGCGTATTTTTGTAGCAGATGCTATATAGTATATAAATTATTGCACAATGTATATTATTTTCACTTGGATTATATATACATATGCTGAAAAATAACAATAAAAATGAATTTATTTAAGAAGTTTGAGGGAATATACGCTTCGGCAATTATATAAACCACTATATATTTCTGGCACTATACGAGGGCTGTTCAAAAAATACGCGGACTGCTTGAATTGCGCGGCTCCAGTTGGTTCCAGGGGAATCCGCTTGGTGTCGCTAGGTTTGCACAACTCAGCTGATCGCGACGCCATTTCCCGATTGCAGATATCTTCATTTGTGTATTAGCTACGCGGTTTTAAGTGAAGTGCGATTTTTTCGTTTGGCGGATTTCAGAATGAATGACCTGAAGGAGCAACGACTTGCTGTGAAATTTAGTGTTAAACTTGGAAAATCTGCGACTGAAACTTTTGCTATGATTAACACGGCTTACGGTGATGTTGCTATGAAGCGTACGGCATGTTTCAAGTGCCATGAACGTTTTAAGGATGGTCGAAAGTCCATTGAAGATGATGAGCGTCCTGGACGTCCTTCCACGTCAACTGACGACCCACACGTCGACAAAATCAACACCTTGGTGCGGGCAAATCGACGTCTAACTGTCAGGGGAGCTTGCTGAAGAGTGTGGGATATCAGTTGGATCTTGTTACGAGATTTTGATCGAAAAATTGAAGATGCACCGCGTTGCTGCGAAATTCAGCCCTCAGAGCTCGTGAGTTTTTAGCCAAACACTCGATCACTGTTCTTCCCCACCCCCCCTACTCACCTGACCTTACTCCTTGCGATTTTTTCATGTTCCCCAAACTCAAAAGACCCTTGAAAGGAAGAAGATTTGAGACGATTCCCGAGATTAAGGCAAATGCGACGAAGGAGCTGGAGGACATTACAAAAGAAGCGTACCAGGACTGTTTCAACAAGTGGAAACACCGTTGGGATAAGTGTGTGCGTTGGTGAGGAGAGTACTTTGAAGGGGTTCCAAACCTATAACTTCTAAATAAAGTACATTTTGTTTTATGACATCAGTCCGCGTATTTTTTGAACAGACCTCGTATAACAACATAAACTCATGTTTTCGTTAATGAAAAGGAAAGGGCTATTATATAGATTTTATATGTGCGTGCAGTCAGGCACGTTAATTAGGAAACGTATATTTTGGTTCTGGATGACCGTCAGAACATTTGCAGCCAAAATGTTGGTTTTAAAGCCGGTTGCAAAAAAATCTTTCAGTGAGTTAAAAATTATTTTCCCTTTTTATTTTATAATGAAAATTATAATTTTCATTATCCAGTAGCCAATACCACATCTTTTGAATGAACATTTGTTTTCCAAAAAAAATTTCACATGTATTGTTGACATATTAGAAAAATTTACCCTGAGAAATTTTTATGCATAAATATAAAATTGGGACGTTTACATGCATGTAACATTCGTGGCTTTTTCCTGATTTCATAATGCATTTAGTAGATATACATACACAAATTTTGAGTACTCACATACATACGTATGTAGAAACACTTAAAAAAACGATGTTACAGCATACGATATTACAACATAGTTTCAGAACACTTTACTGATTTTTAAGTGCTAAACTGTTCCTGTTATTAATTTCAGGCGCAAATCTTTTAAAACAGAGACAAGTTATATTTGAATTTCAGGGTACAGGGTAGCTCTTTTAATTAATACTTTTGATAATGCTAATTATTAGTATTTTGACTGTGTTTTTTGTACTATCGTCACTTTATAATTTTTCCGTTGGTTGGAAATGAAAAAAATTTGTCACAATTAAGGCCCTAGAAGATACATATTTGACTCAAAATATATTATTCTAAAGATTAATTTTCACTTTTATAAACAAATCAAGGCTATTATGAACAAAATACATTTTATTACGTTTGATATAAAATCAAGATATCAAGTTTATTATTAATTAATTTTAAATTTTCTTGATTTTGTATGTAAGAAAACAGATTTCGAGTCATGGTTGCACCTTATTTATATGACCTTAAGTACAACACTTTTTCTTCACTTTTCTGTGTAATCGGGTTATCCGTACTGTGTCCACCACGGTATCTGTTTGTTTTGTTTTTTTGAATTTCGTACAAAGCTACTCGAGGGCTATCTGTGCTAGCCGTCCCTAATTTAGCAGTGTAAGACTAGAGAGAAGGCAGCTAGTCATCACCACCCACCGCCAACTCTTGGGCTACTCTTTTACCAACGAATAGTGGGATTGACCGTCACATTATAACGTCCCCACGGCTGAAAGGGCGAGCATGTTTGGCGCGACCGGGATCCACGGTATCTAAAGCTGCTGTGAAGCGTTATAAGCTTTCAGGTTTTCCGCTGAATCGCCCGGCATGGCCAGGTGGTTAAGGCACTGGACACGTAATCCGAGAGTCACGAATTCGAATCTCCGTCACACTGGACATGCTCACTCTTTCAGCCGTGGGGCGTTATAATGTAACGGTCAATCCCACTATTCGTTGGTGAAAGAGTAGCCCAAGAGTTGGCGGGGGTGGTGATGACTAGCTGTCTTCCCTCTAGTCTCACACTGCTAAATTAGGGACGGCTAGCGCAGATAGCTCTCGTGTAGCTTTGCGCGTAATACAAAACAAACCAATTCCCGCTGAGTCACTTGGGAATTCACTTTTTCAAAAATGAAAACAGTACAAAATAATTACTAACCACTGGCATAATAAGGAATATTAATTCAATTTTTTTTTGGTGAGGGTTGGTGAACAGCCTGATCTCCTAAGTAAAAACTAAAATGAATAAGAGATCAAATTAATGATAACACTATGTAACACAAATTTTGTTCCTGGATAGTATGTGTTACTTCTTAATTGCTTATGTTGTAAATGTACAGAAAATAGACATTATTCCCTTCAAACTTTGCCTTTCTGACCTGGATAATGAAATTTAGAAAATAGCCTGTTTTCTATGTAAAATCGGGCAAATTTGCACATTTTCATTTGCATCAGGTTTCAATAAAACAACATATGGATCAAGATTTACATGCATTTATACAAAAGTTGTACAAAAATGTTTAAGAAGTGAGTAGTTTTTTGAGATTTGCGATTGTAATGTAAATCACTTTCACGTATCAGCCTCCAAATATAGTCTCCCATCATGTTTTCGTTATACGATCCTTCGTAGTGGCATTCAAAATCCAGTATATCTTGGTGGAAGCGTTCGCCTTGCTCCTTTGACTATGCTCCCATGTTCTTGAATATATCAAGATGAGCTTCAAAGGTATGGACTTTCATGGACATCCTGCAGCCCATTTTGTCGTAAATTCTTCACCATAGCGTCATCCAATTCCACATAATTTTCGGCCTTGTGATTGCTCAAGAAGCCCTGAACCACTGCGACAAAGCTGCCCAAAGACTTTTTTCCTTCCTATTGAGCTTCTTGGAAAATTCTGTGCACTCCAGGATCTTCTTTATTTGTAGTCCAACGAAGACACCAGCTTTGACCTTTGCCTCAGACAGCTTAGGGATGAAATCTCGAAGGCTGCAGACTCCTTATCAAGAGCTGCGACAAATTGTTTCATAAGACCCAATTTTATGTGCAATAATGGGAACAACACCTTCTGGAGGTCCACTAGTGGCTCACACTTGACATTGTGCCTCCCCACAGAGAACTTGGTCCGTTGTGGCCAGTGCTTCCTGTTGTAGTGCTCTGCGTTGTCTCAAAGGCAAATATGACACGGAAACTTAGTAAATCCTCCTTGGAGACCCATCAGAAATGCCACCATTTTGAAATTTCCGATAATCTCCCAGCCATACTCATTATACATCAAGGCTTCCAGCAAGGTCTTGACGCTGTTGTATTCCTCTTTGAGGTGCACCGAATGAGCCAGGGAAGAGACAGATACTTATTCCCGTTATGAAGAAGCACAGTCCTGAGGTTTCTGGATGAGCTATCAATGAAGAGACGCCACTCGTAATGGTTACAGGCAATTTCAATTGCCTCGCACAGATTGGATACATTGTGGCAGAAGCAGCGCCTATCTTGACGAGTGAAGAAGCTTGAAAAATGTCGGTGACGCTTCCTCTGACTTGCGACTTGCACCCTTTCATCTATCAAATCCCACTCCTTGAGCCTAGATGTCAAACGTCGGCATTCGAATTTGTTAGACCAAGATATCTAATCAAGTCATTGAGGTCTCTTTGGTTGGGGTAGGATGGGTTTCTCTCACCAGCTACACCTCTGAAATTGTAATCTGGATCTACATTGTCTACCTATTATTCTGATTTGCTGCTCTCTTTTGAGGATAGCCGCTGTTTGCTAGCGGAGTGGGTACAGGGAGCTCAGGACAGTGTGACACTGGGGCGTTGGATGATGGAAGGTCCGGATACATGATAGCAGATGCATTCTTGCCAGCCCGACGTTTGGAAGGGTCCACCATGCAGAAGTAGCAATTGCTTGAGTGGTCAGTGGGTTTACGCCAATTTCTTGGAATAGCGAACTTCATGGCTCACTTTTCCCTTCCGTATCATCTTGCAAAAGAGCAAAATAAAACTGTTATTATGAAGAATAAATTTATTTCATCCACAACTAATGTGTAAGAGGTTCATGCAAAATATTTTATATGCGATATTTTCCTATACTATCGGAAATAAAAATAAATAAATTGAAAAATATTTAAATCTTAAAAGGTCTAAAATTTGTATAATATAAAATCTTACTATTCAAGCATGCAAAAATTGCCCGTCTTACCTTCTAGAGTTTTTTTTGTAGTACTCGCAGGTAAAATCAGGTGTCCAGGGTTTGTCTTGATCCCCGCCAAGCATGCCGAAATATGCCTTGTAGGTTTCATACATTTTAGCAGATGCTGTCACAGAGTACTTTTTCGCTCTTGTCTTGATAAATTGGCCACATACATAGCAGAATGAGTCTGGAGAATGCTTGCAGCTTCTTGATGCATCTGATAAAATCAGATAGGTCTATGTGTTCACTTAGGCAGCTAGAAGTGAGTGGTGAGCAACTGTATATATATACATAAATACGAAAAGTTCTAAAAAATTATAAAATGTTCTTGAAAACTATCATAAGTTTTACAACATTCTAGAAAATTCTTGTAAGTTCTACAACATTCGAAAAAGTTCGAGAAAATTCTCTGTTAGTTACTCAACACTGAATCCACCTGGAATGTTCTGGAAAATGGGTATTTTTGAAAATGTCATTACCTAGGTCACAAAAGCAAAGTTTGAAGAGAAAAATAGGTCTTTTCCATTTACTTCAGGCATAATTTCGAAATAACTCTTTCTGCCCAAAAACAAGAAAAAGTAATCATTTTGTTACGTAGTGTAATAGATACAAGGATTGACGAGTTAGCATGTTGTGTAAACTTGTACTTACCTTGAAGGAAAACAATGTCACAGAAATAACTGGAGAATAAAATTCACTTTTACTTCATGCTAAAGAGGCTGAGATATATTGAGATGATTTTGGAGAATCACTATGCCATTACAGTATATGTTGTCACGTCTGATGATCTCTATCTGACGATCGTGCATATTGTTAATAGTCATGTAATAGAAGGCTTCGTCCAAAGGACACGATGTCTCAAACACACTACACTTCCCTGTTTGCCTTCCACAATACATCTGATGTACGAAGTCGATTATTTCCGAGCACCCATTTCAACGGTACGATCGCAAAGAGGCAGAAGACTTCATATCGTATATTTTCATATAGAATAGAATAAATATCCGTTTCATTTTACATCTGCTTGAGGTATGCAACAGCTGATCAGATATGTCATGGAACAACTTGTGTACACATGGCTGTGGTGCTTTCACACACACAGAGTGGGATCATTTATAATTATGTTGTGTACTGTTGCTTAGGTTACGTAGACAGTTTTTGGCACTGAACATTGTGTTTCTACATTCTAAGATGTTACAAAAAACTGCACAGATGAGGAACGACTTCTTGCAGGTCTCTTTCTAGATGATCTTGTTGTCCCAAATTGATCAATATTCTTTTTTTTTTTTTGTTTTTCAATACCGTTAAGCTCCAGAGGTAACCCCTTCGTCCCCATACTTATGACCTAAGCGTATAATTTTTTTTCAGAATAATTGCCTGTAGCATCATACTACTTGTAATGCGTCCAAATGTAGTTGTTATACATTCTGCAGCTTTGTATTGGCTATTGGTGTCACGTGATTTTCTGACTTGATTATTTAATTTCGTTTTATCATAACAGTATGTATTATCTTATGCATCTTAGATTGTACTATACTGCTTATAGAGGTAAGAAGAATATAGTCTTTTAAGCATATTATGCAATTTTTTGACGTATGCCATGCCCATTTCAATGTAAATATTATATTCTAGCAATTAGTAGCAAAGAATTTGCTTTGAAAGTTTTGGCGAGTTGTCTGAATTATGATGTAATATATCATTATAAATAAAACCAATTAAAAACGATAGTTGGCTAACGCTGTGGTCATGGTCGTTGAAATGTTTAGCCACAGGTTTGAGTGTACCACAATTATTAATGTTACAGATCTATTCACGTTCTCATTAAGACAGCATTTGACTTGTTTTTTTACTTATATGGTTTAACATATACGCATGTGGTCCATACTAAACTTCTAATGTTAACTCTTAAGTTCGGTGACTGGGTGTTTCTTACAGTTAATACTCTTAATCCTGGGTGCAGAAATAACGTGAACTTACAAAGATTAAAGTAGTTTTTGTTTCAAGGAAATGTCTTGGAAAGCTAATGTAGATTAATAACACGAAACAAATAAAGAAAATTGTTGCATGATGAAAATAATGCAAGTTATGCTTGTCATGTTGTTACACGTTACTAGAAGCAAACATAAAAAACAATGCTTTAATAAATTATGTCACCCATAAGTTAGTGGTTTAAAGTAAAGTTATTTCCGTGCCAAATATATTCGCTTGAGAAGTACGGTTTTAATCCTTTTTTAATCGGCTATCGAAACCCGATTTTTAGCAGTATAACGCTTTGCCACTGGGGGGGGGGAATTTATTCGTGTGACAGCTTACAATTATAATTTATACTTTCTGGCTTTGTCGGTGTTAGTGAAGCTATTAAAAAATACAAAAGCAACAATAATGAAAAATTAAAGAAAGTAATGAATCCACTAAAAGGAGAGGTTTAGTTACGTTGCTGTTCGTTATGTGTTCGTACTCTGTATTTAAAATATGTTAATAACTAAGATAGATAACATGGATGAAAGTTTGGTTAAAGATCGCTGTGATATGGTTAAATCGAAAACTAATTGTTTTGGGCTCTTAAAGTTATATGAAACACATTGTTAATATTGACATATGTACATAAAGGTTTATATGAGGGAAAATACCTGTAAGGAGCTTATGCACAAGTATGTATGTTTTACTGCACACACACAAATACAAATTTACGAAAAAGAAGATTATTTATTCTCTTCAAGTGAAATATACTTAAATCTTTTTCGTATTTTCCTTCTTACTATCAATGAGAGATGGAGAACCAGCATTCTGAAGTGATTAATACAATGGTCCTAATCGTTGAGATGTTCAGCCACAAGTTTGTGTGGGTCACAATTATGGATGTTACAGATATGTTCACATGCTTATTAAGACAGCATTTGACCTGCTTCTTCCGCTTATAGTTTTCTACAATCTAAGCAAATTATGCAATAAACTAAGCACTTGGATGTACAGGTGAACAAGCGTTTGACTATGTACGTGGAGTAGGGTCTAAGTACAGAAGCACTGGTGTTGATGTAACGTCATGGGTTTCGTTAAGAAACATGAACAGCAACACGTACCACATTGACAGTAAGTAAATTTTTATATGTCCTCAATCGTGCGCGAAGAAAATAAATGTAAAGTTTTCTACAACTTTGTGCGTGTTCACGCATGTGCATATACGAGCATATAAATAAATATACATATATTTTCACTAACTCACAAGTATCTTTTGTTTGTATATGCGCGCGCACACACACAGCTCTTAGAACATTATGAAATGATGTACTCATTTATTATTACTGACATTTTTCAAAAGCTTTTAAATATAACTGAAACTTTAACTTGTAATTATTATTTATAAACATAATTTTATATATATTGATGTTTTTCTAATCTTAAAACAATAATGAATTGCCAGTGATTCACTTTAAGTCTGTTGTTATAATGCTCGTTCCGAACGTTCTATGTTTGATAATTGGCCTGGCATGACCAGGTGGTTAGGGTGCTCTGCTCGCAATCTGAGGGTAGCTGGTTCAAATTCCTGTCACATTAAACATGTTCGTCCTATCAGGTGTGAGGGTATTATAAAGTCACTGTAAATCCCATCCCACCAATCGTTGGTAAAAGAGTAGCCCAAGGGTTGACAGTAGGTGGTGATGACTACCTGTCTTCCCTCTAGTCTTTCACTAATCAATTAGGGACGGCTAGGGCAGGTAGCCCTCGTGTAGCTCTGGGCAAAATTCCAAATAAACTAAATCAAAATAAATAAAAGTTTGATAATGCTTGTGGTATCAAACCTTTCGTTCCATTAAAGTTAAAATCACCAGATGAGGGGCGTCTTAGCTCGAAACACTGTGAACATTAAAACACATATTCATCGCTAGCCACTGTTCCCGGTTTTGGTTTTTGATCTAAAATATATAACAAGCTTAGCAACAATCAACTTGTTTGATCATATGTCTAGCCTACTTGATAGAAAGAGAAAAGCTTTGAGCAATAAACATCTGCTAAACATAAACATTTCTATCACCATCTGTACCACCTGTAAAATGGTGAAGAAATTACATTTCATTTCATTTCTTATCTGCTTGTACATGAGTTTGTTTTTCCAACGTGTGCATTTAGAAAAGATGTACAAGAAATGCGCAGCCATATGTTTTGGCGCTCTAATTTAATGTGAGTACGTTTTACATGAATAATTTATTGTTCCATTAGGATAGACAACTACATATATTTTTCCACACATTAATATAGATTTTGTGTGGTATTTAAATGAGAACAGAATATAGTTCCTGTTTACTATATAGTTTTATATTTAAGCGTATGATTTATGACTACAAAATTCTTTTAACGTATTTTGACATTTTAATACTTTCAGTTTTATACATATAAACTGAGCTGTAACGAAATACTCTTTCTTTATTTGCAGTGTTAAATAATCAGTGTATTTACTGTCCTCAAATGTAATACACAATTACAAGTGTTATCCTAATCTGAACTAGCTATGAATAATGTAATGTGGATAATATTTTCCGCAAAAAGAGATAAATGAAAGCCTCTAAAAGGCTCAACAGTAAGCTTTAGGGCTTCTAACAGCAAAATACGGTATTCGATCTCTGCCGTAAGCACGGTACAGATAACCTATTCAGCAGCTTTTCGAAAATAAAATGACATGATTTCGTCCAGAAATTCGCAACATTCGGTCTTACACTTATTATTAACAAAAACAAAGATAAATTTCAAGTTTTAATGCCCCCCGCTAGTACAGCGGTATGTCTCCGAATTTACAACGCTAAAATCAGGGGTTGGATTCCCCTCGGTGGGCTGAGCAGATAGCCCTTTGTGGCTTTGCTATAAGAAAAACACACAAAATCAAGTTTTAATTTTCAATTACGATGACAAAATTGTTTTAGCGTTATTTGATATGCTTGAAAACTGTTTTCTTCAGCAACAACAAATTTCTTTTAAACTTATCGATGCGTATAAAGCACAAACATTTCTGTGTCTGTCTGTTTGCCCCTTATCTAACTACTCCTAAGTCACTGGGATAATCTCAACCAAAATTTGTGGGATGATAATCTTGAACAAGAGACATGTTAATGAAGATTTTAACCCGTTTCATCTCCATTATTGCTGTTTTTGAGCATTTATTATCTTTGACGTAAGTTAAGGTTAATTACATTCATGCTCACCCTTTCAGTCGTGGGGGCGTTGTAATGTTACGGTCAATTCCCAGTGGTAAAAGAGTAGCCCAAAAGGTAACGATGGGTAGTGATGACTGGCTGCCTTCCCTCTAGTCTTACACTGCTAAATTAGGGACGGCTAGCGCAGGTAGCCTTCGAGTAGCTTTGTGCGAAATTCAAAACAAACCAAAACTATATTCAAAGATCACGCGGTCCGTTATGGCCAGGTGGTTAGGACGATCAACTCGTCATCTGAGGGTCGCGAGTTTAAATTCCTTTCACGATAAACATGCTCGCCCTTTCAGCCGTGGGGGCGTTATAATGTTTCGGTCCATCTTACTATTTGCTGGTGAGAATAATCTATGAGTTGGCGATGGGTGGTGATGCCTAGCTACCTTCCTCTAGCCTTACACTACTAAATCATGGACGGCTAGCGCAGATAGCTCTCGTATAGCTTTGGGCGAAATTCAGAACCAAACCACAGATCACACTACGTGCTTAAACACGCACTGAACAGCTTTATTAAATTTTCTATAGCACAACATACATATAGTGTGAGGAGAAGCCACACAAACGTTTATATATCTAAGACAATGCGCTAGCATTCTCAATGGAAGGATGTAATACAAAAAACGGCCGCCACTATTGCAATAATACATAAACTCAGATGAAGCTTCTACCTCAACAGCCACCATAAGACTGATATGAAGAGCCATTTATTGAATTATACCAACTTCATATTTTGACCCGTGCCCTTTCAACTTCGATTCGTAAGATGCTTCTGTGGCCATTGACTGTCAATTAATCAATTACTTGAAACACTGTGGAAGAACACTTAGAAAATGAGTAACAGAAAGCACTTTAAATACCATTACTTTTTCCGGTACCTCTTACTACAAAGTCACCCACGCAGTCGAAATGTTTCAATTATATTCATAGTGAGTTCTTAAAATTTATACAAAACTTTGTTGAGATAATAATGAATATGTTATGTTATAAACAAAGTGTTTGAAAGTTAAGATTTTTATGTTATTCATCATAGCATCCACACCACACGTTTTTAGTTCGTAACCATTAAAGGATGGGTACCTCAACTTGTATAACATAAAATGAATGGCAAGTTAATCACGTTGATTTAGCTTCATTGCCATACTTCGATAACAGAAAATGGATGGCAAGTTAATCATGTTGATTTAGCTTCATTGCCATACTTCGATTTAATGTCTGCTGTTTCTGAAGAAGAAAAGAGATATGCTCGTTGCTGAAAAAAATTACGCAGTGTAAAAATAACAGTCATATGGGTAACATATAAAATGTAATATGAACCGTAACTCAAGTAAATAACAACAACAAAACGACAAGTAATATCCACCGTAAAATTACGGTTCAAAAGCTCGAGACAAGATATTAAAGTCAAGTTAAAGTGTAACTTAAAGCGAAAACAATTAAGCTTTTATTTTTAGAAAAAATTGGATTGTCAGACTGTAGTCGTGCCGAAAGTAACAAAAGATGTCTGTATAATAATGTGTCTTTTTGTTTTCCAAGAAAAAATCACCTAATATTATGTAGGTGTCAATATACGTCAATCGTATAACATCCATATAATTAACTTCAGACAACAGTTTAACACCAATAGAACCGTCATTACTCTGTCAACGGTTTCACTCCTCTTGAATTGGTGTATTTCAACGCTTTAACCCAATAGATTTAATAGCCTTTGACAACGTATTACTGTAAAATTAATATGCGTTAACAATTTAATATGGGTGGAGTTGGTTTATGTCGATGGAGACGATTTAACGTCCGTCAAATTGGTATATGTCGACAATTCAACTTTAGTAAAATTGGTATATATTGATGGTTTAACAGTCGTAAAGTTGGTTCACTTGTTAGCGTGTACTGGCGCAGAGTTAATAGGTTATCTGCGCTAAGCAACCAACCAACGAATAGAGGGATTTACTGGACATTATAACAGTCCTACAGCTGAAAGGAATTCGAACACGCAATCCTCCCTAACCACCTGACCATGCCGGGTCTACCAAGCAACAGGTAATAAAATAAAAGTAAAATCATTATAACAGGTAAATAATTTGCCAAAATTCTAATAAAAGATTTAAACAGCATTACAAAGGCCAATGGTTCTTAAAATTTAAAAGTACAAGTAAGGTGAACCGTGTCACCATCGCCAATGACACTGTCCAGCGTCAAGTGTATACCCGTGGAAAAAATATGTCTAAAATGGTGTCGTCGCTACGATTCTGAATGACGGCATGACAGTAAAACGTGGTCTTTTGTGATTCAAATATCATCTAGGCTGCACATCGGTGCATCTGTCGTAGATAAAAGAAAATGATGAGTTAAAAAAAACTGTGACCAATGCGTAGCCTTGCCAGGACAACTTCCTCCTTCCGATCGTTACGGAAGCAAGAGGCCCAAAAAACAACAGAAGGTTTGATCTGGAAAAGCTTGTTATCACGTTTATCGACTGATAACTGGCGCGGAGCCGAGTCTTAAATGTAGGACTATAGTCCGTATATGGAACAGGCACGACAGTGATAGCACCAAAGCAGACAAACATAGCTGTGGTGTCAGCGAGTTCGTAACTGTGAATATCGACTTGACCCGATATCCAAAAAAACTGGATAAAAACGGAATATAAAGAAGAATGGGCCAGTCTGTTTTGAAACTCGGCGACAACAAGGTGAGAACTAACGTGAAGCGATTTCAGGGCCAGTAGAGAACTAAAAGAGTTACTATAAATAGTTGGTGTATTGCATAGTTTCTACGTGATCCAGGACAAGACAAATGGCTTACAACTTGGCAGTGAACAAAGAAACTAGAGAGGATATTGTTTGCAACCACTGAACCACGACAAACTATAATAAAGCCATCAGAGTCACCTAATTTCGAACCATTCATATAAATGGGAATAGAAGAATGATTCGAAAAATGTTCGGTAAATAGAAGACGACATTTCCAATCGGGAGTATCAGCCTTCCTCAGGTGACTCAAAGAAAGGTTACAAGGGAGTATGGTAATAAGCCATGGTGAGATCAGCTGAGACATAGCCCTGAGGGACTCCATGTTCCTGTAGAAAAGAATGGGAAAGCATAGAGCCCATAGGGACTTGAAATTGCCAATCCATTAAAAAGCTCGGGATAAAACTGGGTAAATGGCCACACAACACACAACCTATATGAGTGAAGGTCTCACAAAAGGCCATACCTCCACTTAGTATCACAAGCCTTCTCAAGGTCAAATAATATGGAAACAAGATGTTGTCATTTGAGAATTTTGTCACGTTTTAAGTGGAATTAGGTGGTCCAAAGTGGAGCTCTGTCGTCGGAACTCACACTAGATGGGCGAGAGGAGGTTGTATGATTCGCAGAACCAAACGAGACGAGTATTAACCATCCTCTCTAAGACCTTACAGAGATAGCTCGCCTAAGCAATTGTATAATAATTAGAAGGAATCTTAGAACCCTTCCCAGGCTTAGATATAGGGAGGACAATAGTTCAGCACCAAGCATTAGGAAAAATATTATCATGCTGGATCTGGTTACAAACAACCAGAAGAATAGCAAGAGATGCAGGAAAAAGATAATGCACCATTTTGTAGTGAATATCATCAGGTCCAACTGATGTGTTGCCAGATGGTATTGGTCTAATTGCCAGACCAATGAAGAGAAAGCTTGAGTTCCATCAGTGTAAAGTGGCATATTAGTCATAGAGACGATCAGCCCAAAAGGAAAGAGATATTTGCTCTGCCCAAGACTTGATGGTGATGAAACAAAAATGCTAGATGCACGAGAAAAACTTTCGCCAAAAGTATCGACAATGTTCTAGGCATCAGCAACTTCCTAACCATTGAAGAAAAAGATGGAAATGGGATGGGAAATATACTACCCATTGATGTTTGGAGTCTTGTTCCATATGTTTTTTTAATTGGTATTAGAAGAGATACTAGCTGTAATCTTAATTCAAGATCCCTTCTGGCTTTGACATCTCACCTGCCGAGCATGTGTACGGGTCTGTTGGAAAGCAATGCAGTTTTAAAGTGTGGGATATTTACTGACCTGTCTGGGAGCCTTCTGTGGCCATTTGGCAAGCAGAACTGCATCATGGACGAGGTTATCATGGAAAACGTGTAGATATTTCAGAAATAGACTGAGCAGCTGCCTGGATGATACAGTCAGAGTCGGTCACTGCTACTGTACAGTTGTCTATTGATGGCATACAGACGATGGCAGGTTCAAGTTCCAAGAGAGCAGTAAAAGAGGGCTAGTTGGTCTGGTCAGATTTCCATTAAGGCACTTGGGTCGGGTGGCATTGACCATGGTCAGTTTTCCTCATTGTGATAAGAAAATGATCACTACCTCGTGGGATACTGCCAACTCTCCAAGAGAGGTGAGAGAAGAGTGAAAGGGAGCAGACAGACAAATCAACAGCAGAAAAAGACACAAAGAAAGGTTGTGATCCGAGAGCATACACTCTAGAGAACGACGCCTCCCATCAATATTAGCACCTTTTTAACCTTTGGAGACTGTAATAAACACAATCTCCTCTATTACTATTTCCAAGGGTTAAAAAGGGAGACGACAACTGTTCAATGACAGCATCAAAACTTGATTGATCATAAGTCTCTCTGGGAGACATGTAGAGAGAATAAACAGTGATAGTGCGACCCAAGGAAACACGAATGGTGACAGCCTCTGAGGGCGTATCGAACTGCAAAGACAGAGTAGGCAGATGTTGGGTAACCAGTAGTGCGACCCCTCCATGCACTCGTCCATCACACAACCTGTCACTGTGATATAATGAAAACTACCAAGAGGTGACTGTATTAACAGGTTTCAGAACTTATACGATAAGTATCTGGATATTGCTACCTCAGTACAATGCGTATGAAAACAGAAACGTTTTACCAACGGTTTGTTACAAAGTATGGCAGTGTTGACAACAATATTTAATTAGAAACAGGTGTATAATATTAAAAACGTTAAGTTGTGTGAGCAAACGTAGTTTCCTGATTAGTTTTGAAATAATTCTAGAAAGAGAAAAAGATAATTCTGATTTAAATGTTTTTTTATTTTATTTATTTATTAAATGGTGGTTATAAGGCTGATAAAATTGACCGACTTTAGATACATTTAAGGTAGTATTTGTTTGTTGAATTTCCTACAAAACTACAAGATGGCTATCTGTCCCTAATTTAGGGACTCTTGGGATATTCTCTTACTAACAAATAGGGGGATTTACTGTACATTATAACACCCCTACGGCTGGAAGGGATTCGAACCTGCGATCCTTTGACTACGCGTCAAGCCCCAACCATTTGGCTTGCCGGGCCTTTGGGTAGTGAATGTAGCAGAAAAAGTTGGAAACTTATTTCGGAACTTATTAATTTTTACACTGAACAGTGACTACTTTTATTCCATATATTAAAACATTAATTATTTTAAAAATACTTTATTAGAAATTCTGATTTTTTCTGTACAAAATACTTATAATGTTTACTGAAAGTTTGCCAAATTTCGTGGAGATACATGAATCGTATCGTATCAGACGATGTATCGACACAATGGGATCACGACTTGGTTTGGTTTGTTTTGAACTTCGGCCAAAGCTACTCGAGGGCGATCTGCGCTAGCCGTCCCTAATTTAGCAGTATAAAACTAGAAGGAAGACAGCTAATCATTACCACCCACCGCCAACTCTTCGGGTATTCTTTTATCAACGAATAGTAGGATTGACCGTCACATTATAACGCCCCTACGGCTTTAAGGACGAGCATGTTTGGTGTGACGGGGATCCAAACTAGCGACCTTCAGATTACGAGTCGAGTATCTTAACCACCTGGCCATGCCGGGCCGTATCACGACTTTACTATACGATATTCGTACCGTATGTCTCTATTGCCACAACCCTAGTGAATGCTACAGTTTATATGTTTTTACTGTTCAATTTTAAAGTTGTATATACGAGTCTACGGCTTGACATCCTTTAAGTTTACATACGCCTAGTTTATCTCCTTTAAAGTTGATATATATGTAGATAAAACTCACACGCATTTAATACTGTTAACTGTACACATTTTAAACATCAAAACTTATATATTCTAAAAAAAACGTCATAATTTTAGACACGTCACTTTCGCGGATGTTAAACCGCATCTAAAATTTATATATGTACATATTTCAGTTAAAAAGCTGCTGAGCAATAAATATACAGATCAAATATGTGATTAAGCTGTAGCAACTACAGTTGATATATGATTAAAGCGGGTATTAAAATATCCTTTTATAGTCATGTACAGTTGAAGTATATTTATATAAAACATAAATGTAAATATTCATCATAAAATATTCGACTCATTTCGTGCAAAAACAATCGCATAGTGCAGTTTTTGTTTGTATACGTTCAGAAAATTAAAATAATTCTTACCAAGCTACAGCTAATCTTGTAAAACACATGCTAGATAAATAAAGCCGTAAATCTAGTCTATCCCAGAAGGTATCATTTCCACTGTAATACCGAGAATATGTTGAGCTGTAAACCTTTGGGTCAGCTATTTAGGTATGAGAGAAAGAAATGAAACAATTGGGGATAGTTAACCTTTCATTGTGTGAAACTTCTTCCATTAATAGTAATATCTATGTTTTATTTGGTTACGATAATAAGGAGTGTCTTCAAATAATCAGTTTCAACAAATTTATTTTGATTTCTTTCTCTTAGAACCGGCTATAAACTCTGCAATTTATTACGGTTGCTGTATAAAGCGACACGTCACTGTTTCCGTTCTTTGAGCGGAATAGCGTAGTCTTCGATTTCGCGGAAAACAACATGACGCAATCACAGCTCCTGCGCGTGCTCTCACAGTTCACAGGGCTTGTTTCTAAATTTAGCTAACAAAGCCATAGTTGAGACCGAGCCGTACAGCGTCGTTGTTTAGTATCTGTATTAGAGCAGAGCAATTCAGAGGTATAAAGATTAATTTAGGTTGTTCTGTGCTCTTTTTCTCTTTGAAAGAAATGTTAGATAAATGTTGTTTAATTACTATTATATTTTTAAGCCATTAAATCACTGCTATTTTCAAACACGTTTAATATTTCTCTCTATAATTTTGATTTTATAGCTTGGAAGGTTTAACGATAAACTGTTATTAGATGGAACAGATCAGCGCAAGCTTTTTTTATTTTCTAAATACACACTAATACAGAAAATGCTCTCATCGATTAGTAAATTGACCTAGTATAACATAACGTTGTTTCATCATAAATCATGGGAATTGGGAACAACAAGACGCAGTTCCAGTACGCCTCACCCCACGTATCATACAAAACAAGATTTCAACTGACGCAACGTGTAACCGCACGCAGGACTGCACTGCATCACGTGATTATGATTTTCTTTGATTGGCCAGCTTGACGAAGCAGACGACTCATAGTTGCTGTTGCACTATGGGTAGAATTAAACAGCTGATTTCGAGCAGAAGATGACTGACATTCAGAAGGGTAAGGAGAAGTAATTAATATTTGAATTTTTTTTTTCGTTTTTTAAATACCTGATGTTATACGTATATATCGGTGAAACATTTCAATTGAATTTATATTAATTCACTTCATGTCATAGGCGTTAGAGTGTAATTTATGAGTAATACACAAATATTGATTGCAAAATTAAATTTGTCTTATTTGTTATACTTGTAGGTGTTCATCTATTCTGTCGTTGAAGAAAGGTACTTCGTAATTGTATGCTAAATATAGTTACACTGTGTTTCCCAAGTGGTGCAGAGGAACCAGTTACTAGAAACATTACTTTCTTCTGACAATAGAGAAACTGAAGCTACGTAGTCTGAAGTCAGAAATGGCGCCCCAGTGCTCGTAAGTACAGTTAATTTGTTGGACTTCTAACAATATTTTTCAAATCTAATTTCTCAACTGTCATTAGAAGAAAACTGCGTTGAAATCACCATTATATACATATATTGTATATATCTAGTTTAGTGCGCGTATCATTGACATTAGCGGATTCGTAATTCATTTTATATTCTCGTAAAAACGTTTCAAAATGCTTTTTCTGGACAAAGTGTCAGATTCTTAAAAATCAGAATAGAGGTATGAGATTGTCTTCACATAATTTGCACTGAAGACGTTTTCCAGACTTCGTTTCAAACAAACGTTATCTAATTTCTTTATACACGTTTATTGCTTGTAACATTTACATATATATATATGTTGAAAATAATTTTGTACAAAATATAAACTGTCTCATTGAAATTAGCTTTTTGTTGCAGTACACAATAATTTTACTCCAGTCATGGAGTGCTACCTTAACAATATTGTTCATTTCTGCAATTACTTTGGAAGGTGCTCTTAAAAGTTACTATGTGAAGTGAATAGAGCACTTTCCTAACATATGACAATTTAGGAAATCATCCGTTGTTTGGAATCAAGTGAATATTTATTGATATGTTTATACAAGAACTGCACTTATATCATTAACAGGGATATCAGACATTTTGTGGAGTAAGATAAAGCATTTTAGTTTCATGTCATGAAAACAAATTACTTAATATTTCAGATGTTGTCAGGTTTCTAAAACTGGGACAGATGATAGCGTTTACCAGACATTTTGTTTTAGTTTTTATTATTTCGATTTCTTGTGAATACCGCGTCCCGGATAATTAGCACATGTCACGTTTTTTTTTTTTTTCAAATATAATATAAAGTATTTTTATAGGCTTATCTATAGTATTCACCTATTTCAAATTATTCAATTACACTTTATCCTAAATACTGAGTAGCCGAAGTTTAATGTACTACAGGTTTTAGTTACACGATGTACCACTAGAGGAAAGAATAAAGATCCAATCTAAAAGCACGGAATGCTCTCACACTTCTGTTGCTAGGTTCTTATGAGCATGCGTACCGGAATAGCCAGGTATATATACATATTGTTTGCCACGAAATTTCTCCGTCATCAACTATGGTGATCAATAGAAGAACGCTGGCCAATCAAGACATTTAATGATATTTATTTTAAAAGATGATTTAACTGGATACATTTATATTCAGATATACCTTTAAACTTGTTTCTTTTTGTTATTTTTTTTTAATCACCATATTCTATATTTTTTTAGTGGAAACATTTGGGAATTTTCCGTTACGTCACAAGCTTTCTCTTATGAAATTTAGTTCTAAAAATGTTTACTTGGTTAACATTGATGTGCAAGTAATTTGGTCTGAAATGTAGTTAGGTGAAAACTATTATTCGTAGCTTTCTAGACTCCCACTGTGACTGCATTCAAATGGTTAACAAATGTAGATTAGGTTTACAAATACGTCACGTTCTGTTCGATCTGCTGAAGTTCAGTTTTTTTTTATTTAGATAAGTTCATTTAAACGTTAAATCAAACTGTAAGGATGACAAATAATTTAAGGGTGGATCAGAAGGGAAAACATGATTTACAGGCGTTCAATTTGTAAACGGTGACCTTATTTTTTTTTATTGGTACTCAAGTAATCTTGCAGTATGAAATCTGAGAAAATGGTTTTCTTTGTTATCTCTTTTTATTGTTTTTTTTTTAAATAATAGAAAACAAAATACCGAAATCAAAAACAATATTGTTTTGTTTGATAGAGCCAACGACATGTTTTCTTACAAATATTTTCATGGAAATTGGTAAACGTATTTATAGTATTACTTAAAGCACAATTTATGTAAGTGAATCTTACTTTGTATACTATTACGAAAAGAAAGGAGTTGAATTTTCTCTCCAAATTCCAGAAACCAGAAATAAAAAAACAACTTTAACCACATTTTCAGACATGAAAGCTGCTAATAATTAACATTGGTAATATTTCACCTAAACATCGATATTACTATTACGCTGTTCGTATACGTTATTGATAATTAAATGACTGAAACGCCAATGTCATAAAAGAAAGGTATTACTTATAACCTACCAGTGGTTCTGAGATATATGACATTTTCAGATGAAATACTTTGTAGAATTAACCATTTTTATATGATCTCAATGCTTATATATATTTCACATTTGAAGCTAATGAAAAGAGGTTATATTATGCTCGAATGTGTATTCGTACTGCAGTCTAGGTCCCACTTGTTTCACTAATATATACATGCTTTTTTAAAGCATTCATGCCTGAAAAGTTGCTTTCAAGTATCGTTACTCAATAAATTGTGTCCTACATATGTGGCCACGTCGTTAAAACATATTTAAGTAACTCTACTGACACGTAATACTTAACTTTGAAGTGATATTCTAAGTTGACATATATCTATATGTGTTAATACATATTTAAAGATAATATTAATACTAAAGAGTTAGGTAAAAGAAAACATAATCGAAAAAAGGACTGTGTTAAGAACAGCACATCCAAACTTCTGACTAATGTTAGTGTGTTATAAACAAAAACAAGCCGAGACAGATATAAAAAATAAAGAACGCTGAACCAGTTGAAAGGATCTTAGGGTACAAGCTATAACGTGGGATACAGAATGTACCCTCGGTTTTGGAGGTGACTGTGGAAGTAAGACCCACATTGCGGTGGGGATACATCGTCTATCAGTTTATTTTCGTGTAATATTTATCCATTGTTTAAAACTACTAGAGGAAAGACCAGCAACGAACAATCTTTGATTGCCATTGGTAAAAGGCCATCGATTACAAATAGTGGTTGACAATTAAACCAGTGATTCTCGTCTTTGTACTTATATACAATGACCTATGAATATTTTACGGAGTTTTCTGATTGATTTTATGTGTATGATATATTACATATATCAATTTCACGATGTAGGTCAACTTAAATGGTACGCAATGAATTAGTATCTTTAAAATACTGCTGTAACCATTATTTTGGGCTCTTGCCAATTTCGCGAAATAACGACAGTTGTTGTACTCTGTGTGGCAACACTAAGGGTAAACTCCTCTTCCGTTTTATTAAAAGAAAGTTCCTTCCTGCTTTAACCATCATGATTTTCCTTTATTTATGCAAAGTTCCACCATGTATATGTATCTAAAGTCAGAGAAACCGGGTACGATTTCGTTTTAAGTTTCAAGTGTTGTATCATCTTTGCAAAATAACCCATCTAAAGTCACAGAAACCGAAACTTGATACGGTTGCGTTTGAAGTGTAACTTTTATGTTATGTACGCAAAGTATTCATCTAAAGTCATAAAAACTGAAACCGAATTAGGTTTTATTTGAAGTTTATATTTGGTATTATGTGTGCAAAGTGTCACCATGTATTTATCTAAAGATACAGAAACTAAAACTGGATTACGTTTTCTCGAATTTTTAACTTCTATGTGATGTTATTGTCAAGGCATAGTAAAAAAAATGTTTCATTACAAAGTAATACATTTATCAGGAATATTATGGAAAGAATAACTGAAAGAAATATGAAGTATTTTGTAGACATTCCACGCTGCATTTAGCATAACGGTATATCATAAAAAAGGAAGAAAGATATGTTATTCTCCTGGCGTTTGACACGTGATCGATAAATATCTTCGATAAGTGTCTTAATCGTAAAATTCACGTCTTATTGTGATATGAAATCTAATAATTACATAATTGTTACAGTTTTAATTTTCTTTTACATATTTTACTAAATATTCCATTAATATTATTGTAGCTTGCCCACACTACGTCTAAAGACAGGATGTTAGATAATTAATAAAATATTTTATGTTAACAGGTAGTCTTAATTACTAATCTGTTTTATACTATCAGTTTTTAGCTTTCTTATACTGAAGGGCAACTTATGCGATACGTAGACGAAACGGCCAAATAAGGGACCCTTAAGATTTAGGCATAGCAACTCGTAATCCAGAACTGTTTTATAGGCGTGGGACGGCCAACAGCAGCAACCGCCGCCTGTCTTGGTACTTTTGGTTGAAAAGTGCAATTGATTTTCAGTTAACACTCCCATGTTTGAAAGTACAGAACATGTTTAACGGCTCTAATTTTGAACTTTTCGATCACAACTTAGCGTGCGAACCAGTGGTCCACGCTTTACCCAGTTAGTAAGTAGGATCTAACTGTTAACCTATTTCTTGGTATCGAGTTAATTATCTGTCTCATGTCAACAAGCAGGTTTTAAATATCGACACCTCTTATACTATGACAAATTTTCCAAAACCTAACCACACAACATCACTGCGAAACATTATTAGTGAAACACGGTTTCACCATCTCTCTCTTATTATAACTTCCAGGAATACAGCAAGTCTTTCTGTGCGTTTAGCTAGCGAGGCGAGTGGTCTAGGGATTGGAGCATTGCCAAGACAGTGGTGTGAATAACCTTTAATATACCAATAATAAGCAAGATAAAAAAAATATAAGAATACGATTTTTCTCATCTCCAAACCACTGTATTTGGAACATATGTTACTCTTGTTGTTAACAAATAACAATTAACAAATAAAAATATCACAAATATATGAACTAATAAAATAACTTACATATGATTGTGTTAAGTCATTTTCATAATAATATAACTTGGTAAATATTACCTGTGAGGAATGAATATATGTAAAATTAACATACAGTGTAATATGGTTCAAACAGATAAATAGATATGTTAACGTTATAAAATTATCTGTTTTGTTACTGAAATGTTTGTTTCATACTTTTATCGAAGCGTTTCTCAAGGGAGGTACAACATAGTTCTCTTTAAGTTTGAACTGATATACTGCGTGGTTATACAACAATATCCACTGCCATCTCTTAATTACGAATTCACGGTTCCAAAGTGAAGAGCGCATTTTTAAGACAATAAGACATGAACCACGAACCATCGAGCCGTTTTGTGTGAGCTGAATGATACAAATTCACTGTTGATGTCCGGAATTTATAATTATGATAGAATAATAACAACAATTTTGGTTTTATGGACGCATTTTTTCAATTATGTAAAACTTAGAAAATATAAAAACTCCTTATAAAAACTGATAATTATAATTTATTGAGCAGTGCAGTAACAAGTAGATGACTTAGTCTTGAATTACATGTAAGTGGAAGATGAAAACGGAGAAACTGAACATTCGTTTATGTTTAACAAAGATTTACACGAGAGAAAATCGTCAAATTAATAACATGTATTTTTATTACAGTATTAATGTTCAAATGTCATAAGATGAAAAACTTAAGCCGTCTTTTAAAGCATGTGGTGGATGTACATGATGGATTACTCAATATATATACATATTAGTATTGTCAGTTAAAGATTTTGATGCCGTATTTCGTTTTTAATAAAGCATCTCAAAACAAAAAAATGAGCTTTGGTGTCAGAAATGTTGCGAATCGCGCGAAAGTACGCGTTCCACTGTGCGTGTTTTTATCATCAAACGCTTTTTGTTGTCACGGATGATGAAGAAAAACTATCATCTGGATCTCAAGTTTCATCGAAGATAATGGTTGATTGAAGAAGGTAAGTTTCGTTTGGTCTATTAGTTGGTAATATTCTTAGATTAGCTAGAACTAACACACACTTATATATAATAATTGTGCAGGTTTACACCTCGTTAGAAACCGTGATTATGTGCTATGATTTACTGCTACACCTGTGTTTTGTTTTTTTGTTTGGAGAATGATCAAGGTCATGAGTGGGAGGTAACCAGTTCTGACTGGTATAAACACCAGTATTTGGGTGTTCTACTAAACAAGCTTGCAACATCACTTGTTCATACCTTTCCAGAGGAAAACTTTTCTGTTCAGTTAGCGAGAGTTATTCAGAGAAGTCGTGAACTACGCAACTCAGTTCGGAATCCATGTACTGCAACGAAACCGACTGTCCCTGTTTTTAAGTACAGTATACTTGTACTGTAGGGGAAGTATGTATTTAACCCCTAACGCTTGTGTCTTCGGTTCCAGTTCTCGCTAAATTGGCAATATTATTCATTTCATCGCTAGGGTAAGTTGCAGGTCTTGTCAGATGACTCTAAGACGCATGACACTTTTGTCGCTTAGAAACAAAAGCATTGCATAAAACGTAAACTATATCTTATTTACTTACATTTAAGGTGCGTTTAGTTATCTTGTACTGATAAAAGTGAATTTATATTTATATAGGATTTGAAGAATATGAAGTATTGATGCTAGTTAGCAGACAAGCCATTGAAAATACAGAAAATTAATACGAAGTCCAATTTCTCATTCGCTTCATCACTCATTACTGAGCTTCATATATATTTTTAGCATTTTAAGTAGCTTATCTGCTAAATAATTTGGATGAATAAACTAAAGGTATCAATATTCTTCAAATCGTATAGAGATTTGGGTTCATAGTGGGAAGTAAAAAATTTCTAAAACCTTTACACGTGTGCAACATGTGCCCTTATCCAGAATTAATGAACGGAGTTAAAATTAAACTTAATATTTATAACTCAGTGACGAGTATAATGAGAGATAACGGTCTACATAGAGTACATATATATTTTACATAAGGCTGACAAACTAGAGTACTGATCGTTTCAGAGCTTTTCACTTGTATAGTCAGCGTCATGTACGATGAACAAATTTCTACAGTTATCCGCATAGATCATTTTCGAATAATATTAACGAAATGGCGAACGAAAATGCTAGATTTCAGTCATTACTGGTTCAGAACCATATAGGGTAATCAGAAAGATGTGATAGAATATAGGTCATTACCAGCTTTTTATTTTAGAGGTAAAAATTAATTATAGGATGTTGTCACTTCTGTACTGTAAAAGTTAAGCAAAAGGGGATTATGAAAGCTATCAGCTCTATACTGTAGTGGATAAAATAGATTGAGAGGTAGCTTAGAGAAAGTGATTGGCTCTGTATAATAGTTGACTGATGTTTATAAAGCAATGGAGTTTTGGTTTCTCTATCATACACTTGTAATTGATAAACTAGTCGAAAAATAGTTTTTGTCTTTTTGTGTTTTCATCAGTAGGGTAATAGAGTTGTTGCTTTTACTGTCTTGTATCAGCCTTTTTATCTTAGCCAATAAATTGTTGAAGACTTTGATTTTATGTTTTTTACTGAAACTTCTGTAGTGCGTGGATGTGTCTGCGGTACGTCTGATGACTTATAATGATAAAACTTGGGTAGCTTTTGTGCTTAACAATAAACATAACGCATGTGTATTGTACTTTACAAAGTAACTGAGTCAATGGCTTCTTGGTGTTGAGTTAATCTGTATTCTAATTAATAAAAAAGTGTCAATCTTAGTTTCTTGTTCCTGATTATTAGTATAAAAAACAACTAATGCAAATGTTGATTTCTTGGTCATGACTGATCTAAATCTCAACTAAAGTATCAACAGAGGTCTTAAATTCTTTACCCTGAGTGAATTTATATGTTAATCATTAAAATATCGCAGACATTAGCTTTTCAGTCAATAAGTCAACAGAAATCATGAATTGCTAGTCCTAAGTGCCATTGTATTCTCATTGTTAAACTTAGTTTCTTGTTCTTTGTACTTTAGTTAGTTTAGTTAGCGAAGATGCTAATTGTTCAACCAATAAATCAACCATGGTGTTGAGTTTTTAGCCATGACTGTTTTTGTATTCTACTAGGAAGATTAACGTAGAAATAGATTCCTTTGTAGCAGCTGTCTTTTTCAGTTTAGCAAATAATTCAATGTAAATGCTGACCACGTGGTCTTAGCTGTGTTTATATTTATATCAATATAAACCAAAGACGACACTTATTGACCCTTACTAGCCTTGTTTTATAGTATAAAACAGTACAATCAGAGTATGTTTTTGCGAATTAACTATAGTTTTACGGAAGAATGTGAAACTGATTCCAAAATAACTCTACAGTTGATTTGACACGTGAGGAGGAGACTGTTATTCATAACACAAATTGACAGTCTCTATATATCGATATTGGCTAGATGCAGTTGTATGGCACTGGCTCCAAGACAGGATAAATTGTTAGCAACCACAAATGAATGATACGACAGCATGCAGATAATCAGAAACAAGCCAAGACACGAAACGAAGTACATACATTCCTTTCATAACAAGGCAAAATAACTCGTCTCTAAAGGTTCTAATAAGATATACACAACTGAGGCCGTGGAGTGCTTTTATTTTTTACAGTTTATTCGCGCTTCACACTTTAGCCAGATAAAATATCTGCGCTGATTTGAAAAAAAAAGAACAAATCGCATCCAGCTCCATACTGAAACAGAATTGTTGCTTATGACTATGGGAGAAATAAGCGTTGAAAGACGTATTTGTAAATCATAGAATTATTAACGATTCCCATTACAGATATCACTTGTTTCAATCCATTGTGTTGCCATACGCTGAAAGAGCTTATTTGTCTTAACATAACTAGTATATTATGAACTTCTATTTCTTTCATGCTTTATGGAAATATGGTAAGGCAGTAGTTATATTAACTCTTGGGTTACTCTTTTACCAACGAATAGTGGGATTGACCGTAACATTGTAATGCCTCCACGGCTGAAAGGGCGAGCATGTTTGGTACGACCCGGATTCGAACCCGCGGCCCTCGGATTACGAGTTGAACGCCTTAACACACTTGGTCATGCCGGGTCAGAAGTGATTGTACTAGTTATTTTGAATAAACCAGAGTTTATACAAGTAGTGTATAGACCACAAATAGTTTAGTAGCTTAGCGTAGAAACGTCATCAAATATGTTTTGTACTTGCATATTTGATTTTTGTGCGAGTAATGTACAACATAAAAATTAATCGAGTTATCAAATTAATATGCGTTCTTTAATACACATATTCTATTACAGCAGAACTATTATTTCAAAGTAACTTTTGAACATTTTGGTGTTAGTATAGAATAAACTTAGATAATAAACATTTAGCGTATTAGAGAACTTTCGTTAGTGTTCAAGGATTCATTAAGTATATTGTAGAGTGAAACCAAAGGAGAAAAGACTGTAAGCACTACGAAACACCATGTTTAAAAACTGTGTTTGAAGATTCATTAACGAAAAAAAAGTTGTAGTATTTATGATATTGGTTGAGCTGATAGATTATAAGAAGGAAACTAGTTAACAGCACCTACGGTTTCAAGGCTCAGATATTATTGCTATTAATTTCTACAGGGACGGGACGTGAAAGTTGGACCCACAGACTTGTACACTGATCAAACGTTATTTATACAAAGTTGTACATTCTGTTACAGTAAAATATTTTGTATTGTAAAGACAGCAATTCTGTTATGAGTTAGTTCCTCATCATTATATACACCATATTACTGGTAACAAAAGTATGACTTTGTATAAGAGTTTAGTAATTTATGATGAGAAACAACACGAAAAGTTAACATATTTATGTATTTCTTGTCTTAGCTTGTCTTTGATGGACAGGTATTGAAGATTTTAATCAGTTAGATCGTGGTAAAAAAAATTGAATTCTTTCTATTCACCATAAAGAAATATTGCTTAATTTGCGCAGAACTGGTCCGTTAGAAAACACGATTATGTACAGATACTCCTAAATTTATTGATTAAGATTTTAATGATTAGTTTTATAAATGGAAGAAGCTTATTGTCGTTATGAACATACGAACATCACATAGCTGGCTGTTATTGTAACAAGTACATCATGTTATGACATATACACGATCACAAAGTGAACTGAAAGTACAATAATAATTTCTAAATAAAACTACAGTCTACATATTTTATAGGACAAACGTTTCTTTAAGTCTGTCAGTTACACGAAATAAGAACACACACAACACAAATATTTCATAAATGAAATATTCAATACTCCGTATTTAAGTTACACATTGTTCAAAGCTGATCAGTCTCAACCAGTTATTATAATCCCTCTGCAGATCTTTATGCTAGGAAATGATCAAGGTCTACTTACATCTGAATGAATATTTATTTGTGGGACAAAATATTGAGTACAATACAAGCTTGAAGATAAAACACAGAAGCAATTAAAAGTCCTAGTAATGAAAGGAAAACTTAAAACTGTGTGTTTGTAAGGCACTTTTTAATTCCAAATCTTGTTTTAATTTTTATCGATAACTTACAAATTTATTAAATGAATTACTAACGAACTATTTTTTCAATTTTTTACTCCCAGTAGAAAAATAATAAAGAATAGTTTTAACTTTCTAACAAAGAGTGAAGCAACGTTAAAAAAGTTGCAGAAATGTTCCTAAAATACCATAACCCTGGTGTTCTACTTTCGTCTGGTCCCTAGTGTGTACTAGTGAATTTGGCCTTGTTTGTATACAAAGTTTACAACTTGAATCTTTTTACGATAACAAATTCGTAGCTAAAAATTGCTACAGAAAATTTGAAAGCGGATTCCTAGAACTTGTGGGCCCAAGGACTAAAAAACACAGGACTTTTTGCGTCTTTTTCTCCGTAATTTTTAGGTGTTTACTATGACATGATTCTCTACTAAGCGACCTTGGCGTTGACTGGATAATAGATCATTGCTCGACCATAAAAGAAGAAAAATATCAGAATATTAAGTGAGATGAGAGACATGTTTTAGAGTTCGTATGCTGTGAAAAACAGCTGCATTTCGGGCAGTTTACATAAAAAAAAAAGAAGTGAAACTCAAAACGCTCTGTTCTCTGATAAACACGACCAACACAGGATTTATATTGAAAATTTATTGTAATTTGTGTATTACATTTATTTATTTATATTTCATAGTATTATCAACTGTTTGCTGTTCTTTGTCATGTAATAAAATCAATAGAAGATGTATACTTGAAAATAAAACATTATGGTCTTCTAAACTTATAATGTTCGCTTCCTAGTTCGAAAGTAAAATTTTTCATTTTTGTTTAAATATACTTAGACCTAATTTACACATTGCATAACAGTCAGGATCTTTGTTTCGTTGACGTTGAATGTTAATTTTAACAACCGAAAAATACCCATTTTTGTTTTATTTACCATATGCAAATCTGTTCTCGCTTTAAAACATACGGTAAGGGTATGAAGACAAGTTTTATATGAGAGAAATTTGAAGAATTAAAATGGTTCAATTTTCTAGATATCGAGTTAAAATTATCTTAGAGACAGGGAATGTTGATAACAAGATGATGTTGTTTGAACTACAGGTGTCCTGTTATAAAGTAATTTTTTTATTTAAACCGGAAATGAGTGTCAATTTTAGTCACTTTTCTTACCAGTACAAACTTTTAACACAATAAATACCTTCCATAAGTAATCTGTGTAAAGAACACTCAAAGTGATAATGTTGACCCAGGTATTAGATCAAATAAATGATGCTCTGTTGTCATGTGTAAGTAAAACAGTTAATTGTTATTAATACACTTTCAAATGCAAACAGCATACTTGTATAAATACTTTATTCTCACAAGTAGAGGAAGAGAAACTTTGAGATAACAGTTAATGTTTGTTACAAACTATTTGAAATATAATTTGTGTTGTGTTAAAACAGCTTAAGTGCAGAGAAATTAAGTAACTGAAAGTGGAAACTCAAAGTTCAGCAGGCAGAGCAGCAAACTCGTAGATCAGATTTTGTATGTTGTAAACAGATCATAGTACCATTCATATTTTTTTGTTTACCCTTGTTACCAGAGATGTTATTGCTAAGCCGTTAGAAGTTATTTTAGGGACATATCCTTCAATTTACGATTTAAAGAATTAAATAAATGAAAGCTCACATAACAAATAATGTTAGGATAGTAACTCTTAGTTCTATTTAGGCTGTTTTTTTTATTAATTTTCTATAAATTGTAAGTAATTCAATAGTTATTTTTCCTAAACATCGTGGAACATTTATCTTTGTAGACTATCACAGTAATACCGGCTCCGGTGTCGTTTCAGACATACAAACAACTGATCAACATTACATTTTTTTTATGAATCACTAGTTCTGGTCGCCAGTGGTTGTTTTCGAGGTGTCGTGTTTCTAAGGGTATAATTGTAGGCTGTGAATAGAGCTCGGGTGGGACTAAACAGCATGTTTAGACATCAAGTTATTACAATTTTTCTAGGATCGTTTAAAAGGATAAGTGAATTTTTAAACAAATTTATTTCTGTGAAGAGTGTAAGTTCATACATCTATATGATTATTCATCAAAGGCACTCAATGGAAATGAAACGGCTAGTTTCAAACTTAATCGTAAACAAAGAAATGCTGCATAAAGAACTTAAATACTGTTGGGCGTAATACGTCTAGATATTTCTAAATACATTTATTTACCATGGAAGTTATAAAAACACATCCAAACAATATGCCGTAACAACTACGCTTATTTTTACACACACGCGCATACACACAAAATATAAGGCCTTTGTAAGTCACGCCCCAAAGAATCTGCAATTCATACTGATTTGACAAACTCCAAACCGGTAGCTTTAAACATGAATATGACAGATGTAATATAGTTCACACATTATAAGCTAACATTTTTTTTATTATTATTCTCATCACAAGGTTTTTGAATTCGTTAATGTAACGTCAATCTTGTCGTTTTACCTTGTTTCAATTCCGCTATTAGAGTGAATTGGACACACAATATTTCATCAGAATGCTACATTCATTGATAAAAAGCGAAAATGAATCTTCATAGGTTTAAGCGTGTCTGAAATATTTGGGTGTCATTCACAGTTAACAGAAACCATTTATTTAACAAAGAATATTACTCAAAGATTTCAGACATGCATACGTATATATATATGAAAATTAATCTTAGCTTACAGTATTTCTGAAGACCGACATCCTATACGGTACGAGAAAGATTTAGAAGTGAATATATACCGATACTGTTACCTATTGTACGAGGCACAGTTATGTGATCAGTTTTGTAAGTGATAACATGTTAATCACAGTTGAAGTATGGAATTTTGAAAGGAAAGTACGATGTATTATTTTATGTTATCACATAATGATGAAATCACATATAACGTTATAGGATCACCGTATTGTATAATAATATCACTGTGGTATTCCATCTATAGTCGTATCGTCAGAAATTTTCAAGCAGGATTCATGAGTAAATGACTAGCAGAGTAAAAAACGTTTGCAATTTGTTAACTTATATTAAGCAGGTCGTTTGACTTTAAACGGTTGCTTATCTTTATATTTACCTTCTTTCATTACTGAGGGACCAGCATGGCCAGGTGGTTAAGACTCTCGATCGGTAATCCGAGGGTTGCGGGTTCGAATCCACGTTGCACCAAACATGTTCGACCTTTCAGCCGTGGGGACAATATAATGTGACGGTCAATCACATTAGCTGTTGGTAAAAGTGTAACGCAAGAGTTGGCGGTGGATGGTGATGACTATCTTACACTGCTAAATTAGGGACGGCTAGCGCAGATAGCCCTCGTGTAGTTTTACGCGAAATTCAAAAACAAACCATTACTGAGCATGAAACATATTTTTGAGGAAAGGACGTATACATAAATACGTTTATGCAACGCAAACATCTTTAATTAATGGCAAAATCTCATTAATACTAGAACCATGATAATATAGTTCTCTATAGTCTTATTAGTAATCTTTTTGATATTTATCTAGTCATTAAAAGTGACCTATTAAATTGATATAATGTATCGTTTCATTTTATCTGCGCATGACAACAGCAACTTGAAAATCTTGTTTGAAATACACGGGTCACTGAGGTAAGTTTCCATAGTGATTGAGCAGTAAAACAGATTCAACTACGAACCACACATTAATGAGCAGTAAGTACATGACGTGCACCATATTTTAGTAGAGAAGAAAAAAAGTAGAAAAGTGACGCTTGTGGGTACTGATTTTGTCGAGGTAAAATCCACGTAGAAAGCTGTAAAAAATGTGTTTATATCAGCCACACAGGGTTTTATGTTATAATATTTTAAAGTAACAGAAATGTTTGGTTGTTTATACCTACTTCGGAAATGTTAGAATTAGGTCTTTACCAGTAATCAGTAGAACAATATTAGAATAAATATTAAATATTGCCTGTAAGAATGACGAAATATAGGTCTATTAAATTTGTGGAAGGTAACGCGTTATTCGCATAATATATATCAAACATTACTAAATAATAATTTGAATTAACATCACATATTAGACTGAACATATCAAACATTGCTTTCCATTCACGTATCTTGTACATGTAGAGAAACTTCAACGTATCAGCGTCTTAAAAAGCAACGGTGGCGGGCGTGAAGGATGATTTGTGCGTAGTTGCAGTGTTATGAATTATGTTATAAGCGCCCCAGGTTGTTTATGATATTTAAGAGGATAAACTATACATACTTTGTTGAGTAATAACTGTCCTTGAGTTGAGTCCTTCTTCTAACTGGTTTAACCTCTCTGATTGGTTGTTTCTGTCTTCTATACAGCTTGTAGCAGCTGTATATGAATTGAAGCCAAACGAATATATTCAGAATCGTTGTTGATTTAATAGTTAGTTATTGACATATCAATAAAAGATACATACAGGGACTAGACAAGAAAAACAGAATCGCTCACAGCGATTGTTTGGAGAGATTAAGGAAATCTGGCTATGATGTCAGTTTCAGGATCTGTTTTTTGTTGCTAAGCGCATAGCTGCACAATGGACTGTTTGTGCTGAGCTCATCACATGGGTCAAACCCAGAATTTTAACATTATAAGTTTTCCAACTTATCGCTGAATCACCAGGTAGGGGGAACTACATTCAAGAATGATCTATTACAATTCTAAATAGTTCACAATCGTCATTGATAGCCTTTCGTTGCCGTCCATAGTTAAAGTTTTATGGTAGTTTAATATTCACCCCTCGAGGGATTATTTTCCTCCAAACTTTAACACTGATTTGAAAACCTCGAATACAGAGCGGTACATCATTCACGCTCCATTTCGCTGTAAGACCGAAATATCGGCTATCTTGTTCATAATGACAGGAAATGATTTCCGGTAGGATAATTGTACTTTAAAATAGATTTAAAATCCTGATCCAAACACGCACACACACACACACACACACATATATATATATATATAAATTGGTTGTTCACGCCTGGCACAGCGTTTGAACCATACGGAATATAAAAGTATAAGGTGAAACGTTTCTTTTTTTTTTTTTTGGTCTAATTAAGAGATAACATTTAGTGAGGGATGAGGATAAAGACTACCACCAAACGTGCGAGTACATATTAATTTTGAATCAGATCTTATTATATACAGTTACTATAATTTGATATGCTAGTGTTTCACGGGAAATTGAAAGAACTGTTTTTAATATGATTCTATTACTTTAAATTACATGATTTTTGATTGACTTAAGTTGTGTTTAAGTTGTGTAAGGTCACGAAACAAAAAAACACGAACACTTTCTAGTTCAATAAATATTTCCTTCTGTGCTTCCGTGCGTATCTTTATAGAAGTGAATTTGTTTTTTGTTTAGGTGACTTGAAAAGCAGCAATAGGTGATTTTTGCCTTACATTCATACTAATTTCTCAAAATTCAAATTTTATTTTTATTATTGTGTTAGCGCAAAGCTTTACAATAGGCTATATGTTATCTGTCCGCCACGGGATATCGAACCGCGTAATTTAGCGTTTAAGTTCTTAAACTTATCGCTGAATCTTCGTGTTTACTCAGATTACAATATGTAACACATTTTGTTCCTGGATAGTATGTGTTATTTCTTAATTGCTTAGGTTGTAAAAGTACAGAAAATGGACATTATTCTTTTCAAACTTTGCTTTTCTGACCTGGATAATGAAATTTAGAAATTAACCTATTTTCTATGTAAAATCGGGCAAATTTGCACATTTTCATTTACATAAGGTCTGAGTAAAACAACATATGAATCAAGATTTACATTTATTTATACTAAAGTTATACAAAAATGTTTAGAAGTGAGTAGTTTTCGAGATTTGCGACTCTAATGTAAATCACTTTCACGTATCAGCTCCCAAATATAGTCTCCCATCATGTTTTCGTTATACGCTCCCAGGTCACAAAAGCAAAGTATGAAAAGAAAAATAGATCTTTTCCATTTACTTTAGGCATAAGCAATTGGGAAATGACACTTCCTGCCCAGGAACAAGAAAAAGTAAAAATTTTGTTGCATAGTGTTATCCGATTATTTGGGAAGACTTTACTAATTGCGTTATTACAAACTCAACTTTCAGTTGTACTAAACCTTTGCTGAAGTAGCTTTAAAACGAGAGTATAGTTATTTGTTATGCGTGGCTTTCCTATAAGAAAAACATGCATTCGATTCTCCTCGAATCTCTGTTTTTAGCGTTGTAAATCCGAAGACTTACCGCTGTCTTAGCAGGGGACTGTGATAACAGTACAATTACATTTTTTGTTTCGACATACGTTTTTGCCAGCTTTGAAAATTTTATTAATAGCATAAGTTTTACTGCTGAATGTTGTTGTTGTTTTTTAATTAAGCACAAAGCTACTCAATGGGCTATCTGTACTCTGCCTACCACAGGTATCGAAAATCGGTTTTTAGTGTTATAAGTCCTCAGACATACCGCTGAGCCACTGGGGGGCTATATTTTTGAATATCTTTTACTTGCTTTTACTTATATCTAGCTGAGTTTCCCATAATCAACATGACTATTCGAGAAAGAGGTTTGGAATTATTCCTAATATGTTTTAAGTAGCCTAACAGTCTGGACAACAAAAGTTTTTATTTTCTAATTTTTATTGATTTTAAAGTTACATACGTGTTTGTTTTTCAATACATTACATGAAACATTAAGCTGGTATCTAGGTTGTTGTGCAGAATATAACAGCTACAGCTCATAAACAGCTTCTCTTTTTTTTTCTTCTAGTTATAGTGTTCGGTTAATTCGGTTATAGGTTAATCGTGTTTGTCTTATATACATATATATATACATGTCATATAAATGGTTAAATCTCCCGACTTTAAGCCTCCGGCTTATTCAGAGGTCTATTAATCTGATCTAGGTTTGCTTATATATAAATATATTAGGTTAAATCGTGACCTGGAGAAATTTTTATTTATTTTTCGTTATTCATGAAGCAATTGACATTTTTGTGTCATGTCAAAACCGTAGCACTTGATCTAACTCTCAATCTAAAGATCTATTGTTAGATTTAGAATATATGTAAATATAGGTTAAAGGTTCGTAAGGAAAAAAATACAGATAGGGTGCTGATAAGACATATCTATATTTAGAAAACATGACGAAAGAACCTGATAAAAAACTGCCAATGACAAATAATACTATTAGGATTCTCAAAACTTCAACATCGAATTGGTCTTCTTCGGAACCAGAACCTTTTCCAGAAAATGAAGAGAACTTTACGGATTTGGAGTGGAGTCCCGAGGATCTTGCTAATATACCCGAACCCCCTGATGGAGGCTGGGGGTGGATGATTGTATTAGCCTCCTTTCTATGTAACGCAGTTGTAGATGGGATTTCATATTCTTTTGGAATATTTCTTATGGAATTCGTTCACTACTACGATGCTTCCAAGTTCAAGACAGCATGGATCGGGTCACTTTTATCTGGAGGTTACATGAGTTCAGGTAAGTTTCATTTTTCACAGTTGATGACCTAACTAATGAGGAACGAACATCATATAGATCATCATCAAACATACAAGTATAGTGTTAATTTAGAACCAAGTCTCATTATATTTGATCACATTTTAATCGTTATAATTTGCTATTCAAAATGTTACAACCGATAACAACTGTGACGTTAATTTGACAATTTCCTATTCTTTGTTCAAGCTTGTACTCCATGGTAATTCTAGACAAATTATTTAAAATTGGAAATGTTTATAAATAATGTTCTAGTGTTTCAGTAAAATAACGACTTTCTAATTCTGAATCAAAAAACAACTAGTGTTTATCATTAAAAGCCCAACATAACTGGTTCACTGTTCGATAGAGTCTATATGTTCTGTTCATACATAAGATACATCTACAAAAATACCTACGCACTGTTTTGTTTGTGCTCTACCCAACATGAACATCGAAATCCGGCTTCTAGTGGTATAAGTCCGCAGATATGCCGTTTTGTCACTGAGGGGTACCAACAAAGTAACTGTATAATTAGAATGAGGCGGAATAGGACAGCATAAAAACGTAAATGACAACAGTTCTTAAATATAGTCAAAATTGTTATGTACAGTGCTATCATTTTGTTTTTGACATTTTATTCCTCAAATTATTATAATAATAACAGCATGAATAAATACGAGTTGTTCATTTTGGTGATTCTAAATAATTGCACAATATTTTACACCAATTATAGTGTTATTTTGTGCTACTTTAGGCTTTATATACCATTATAATTTAATTTACTAACAAGCTTTTCCAACGGTGTTTGAAATGTTTAAGGTTTGTTACATGTGATACAGTTATATACGGGTGCAGAAAAAACGTTGTAGGTTTGGATGAACTTATGGGATTATGGCTGTTTGAATGTGTCATCACGTAGTTAATTTACAAAAAATAAGTTCCCAGTTTACTTAAAATACAATTTTGTTTTAAAAACGTATGTGAAAAAATGATAACATTATCAAGCAATAATTTAAACAAGATTATCGATTACTTAAAACAGGTGTCATGGTGAGTGGTCTAACAAATCGATTTGGCTGTCGACCTATCACAATAGTTGGAAGTGTGGTAGCTTTCGCAGCTTTCCTTTTAAGTACAGTGGCTTCTAGCGTCAATATGTTGATTTTAACCTATGGAATCATGGGAGGTAAGAACCAATTTTACTTGCACAAAGAAAATTGTTAAAAAACCAGAAACAACAACAAAATAGGGGAAAAGCGAAAGTGCGTGAAAAACCTTAATGGGAGTTATGATTTCCAAATTTTATTTTACTTTGACAAATGAAATCCAATAGCGATTATGCTTATATGTAAAACACTATTCGTTTTTTGAAGCCTATATTTAAGCTAGAAGTAAGTGCTTAATATATAGTATCTTGTTGTGGGTTCCATAATGTATTGCAGGAAAAAAATCGCTTAAAAATTCTAGAAATATTAATTGTGCGATATAATGAAACATTTTTATGTTACAGGAATTGGATTCGGCCTTATCTATCTTCCTGCCATAGTCAGCGTGAGTATGTACTTTACTACTAAAAGAGGATTGGCTACGGGAATTGCTGTCAGTGGATCAGGGGTGGGAGCTTTTGTAGTTGCTCCTGTGTGTCAAAAATTGCTGGAATTATACAACTGGAGGGGAGTGCTTCTTATTTTGTCAGGATTATCGTTAAACTGTGCTGTTTTTGGTGCGCTCATGCGGCCTTTAAAGCCATCTTGTTCCCCCAAAGTAAAACCTCTTTTGCAAAGAATTGCTGAAGAAAAAGAACAACATAGATCAGACTTATTGTGTAACAGCCAGTATATTTTAGTCCAAACTCAAGATGGTAACTTTGAAAAGTTTCCATTACACAATGGGGAACTTCATGGACAAGACGTTTACAGTTCTATTATTGACACTGAAACAGGAGTCCACTCCAATATGAATTTGGAAGACGATCTATATTACCGAGATCCTCCATTTCTTACACTATCACCTATTGAAGAAATCAGGAAATCGCCATCAAGCTCAAAGGAGAATGAAGGCAACATCAAAACAGTGAAAAACAAAAAAACTTCTTCATGTTCTAGTAAAAAACGGTCACGTAGCTTAAGTGATGTCACAGTTCATCTCTTAGCAAATACCGGTTTCAAGACCCTTAGTATTGATATATTTCCTCATGGTGTGTTCTGCAATAAAGAAATCTGTTGCAACAATAATCGGATCATTCAAACATATAACAATCCATCAAACGCATTTACTCAAATTTTCAGAGGAAAAAGACTAGGCAATAATGTTAATGAGATGACCATGTGTCTCAGCAGCCTTGATGTGGATAATCAAACTTTAGACAAGTGGCGACAGTTCGATGTTTTTCCACGTAGCACACTCTATCAGAACAAAGTTCACCATGGGGCGCTTGATAAACCATTGAATAGGTTTATTAGTGAGAACTTGACCACAAATGCAAGCCAGAATTCTTCCTTAAGACCACCTTCATGCGTAATTATATCAGGAAATAGCCAGCGGTCATCTCTTCGAAGCCACAAATCATCAGTCAAGTACGATCGAAGAGATTTACTCCGCCCACTTTACAGAAAAGACATTTTTTACAGTGGAAGCATCGTCCATTTGCCTCAGTACAGACAATCCCAGGGAGAAGTGCGTTCTTATATGGCCAGCGTGACATCAATTCCTCAGAAAACCAGCAGAGTCGACACTCTGCCTGATTTGGTTGAGGAAAAGACCAAAAGAATCTGGACGTGTCTTCGTTTCTCCAACAGTTTCACCAGCGCGATAAGAGAATTACTTAATTTTTCACTGTTGAAGAATCCAGTGTTCTTTCTGCTGTGCATTGCGAACGTGTTAGGAATGATGGGATTCTATATTCCATTCGTCTTCATCTCTGACAGCTCTGTTGTAAAGGGGGTATCACGAGAAAAATCAGCTTTTCTCCTCTCCATCATCGGAATTATGAACACCTTGGGAAGATTTTTCTTTGGTTGGCTGGCAGACCGTACAAAAATAAGTTCATTGCTTGTAAACAATATATGTTTGATTCTAGCAGGCATTAGTGTCTTTATTATGCCTTTTTGCGTATCATACATAACGATTGTAGCCTCTTGTATCTGCTTTGGACTTTTTATTTGTGAGTAACCTCTTTGTATATAATATTATTGCTTTATCGTTTTGTTTTATACTTGCCTTTTATAGCAAATTGTAATTTACGTATATACATAGGGTGTAGCACTAATGATCAATTACCGCAAATAAGTTAGCCATTGCAGTTCACAGTTATATAGTGAAGCATGTGATCTAACGATTACCTGGTGTAAATACATTCAAAATATTTTAACGTAATAAATTGTATATTCTTCATCAAAGTTGTATGATAAACAGTTGCTTCAAGTAACAAAGGAAAATCTGTCTCTGTACAGAATCTTATGTTCCAAAAATGCTTATACAGCCAAGCGATAGGTCAAGGATTAAACTGGCAAACATGGGCAGTGGACGTACAATCAAGTGACTTCACTTGAAATAGATATTATTTTTATTTTCAAGAAGGGTTACAATACTTTATTCAACACCATTTATCTGCTGGTATTTGAAAATCAAAACAGGTACTCTAGTTCAGCATTTCTGTTGTGTGTTAGTGGCTCAAGAAAAGATGAATAATCTTCCCCTCCCACACTAGGGGGTAAATTTTAGATCTCTGTGTGTTTTTTAATGTTGAAAAGTATCGTGTAAACAAATATTAACTGTTATTTTTCTAATAAGTAGACAGTTGTCAGAAATAACTTGATATTCAAGACACGGAAGTACCTTGGGGTGGTAAATCGAAGAGTTTTCTTTCAGCTACACAGACATAAACAATTATGAGCATTGAGACAAGTTAAACATTTGCAAAGCTAGTTTTGCATTGCACAAACATGATTAAAGTATATTAATCAAATAATAACTGGCGTGTAATAACTAAAGCTAAAAAAAGTAAAATAATTCTAGTCGATTGTCCCAAATATGAAATGTAAATGATTGTTTGTTTTAAATGGTGTCATTTCAGTTCTCACTTGAGAGAGACCACGTAACTTAAAGTGCTATTACAGATATATTCCACGAACCATAGCTAGATCTAAAGAATTATGAAAACATTGAATGTTTTACTTACATGAAAAGCTACAGGAGAAAGGAAGCCCAAGGTTACAACATAATGGTGACAGTTCACTTCAAGTATTTCAAAGTTTCATTATCAGAATGTCACACCGCTTCTAGTTATCATCGGTATTTTTGCTTAAACACCTTGTTTATCATCAGTGGAAGTATAATGTTATGGGGATGTTTCTTATCAGCAGGGACTTGAAAGTTTGTAAGAATTTAAAGGAATATAAATGGTGCAAATGTACAGGTGAACTCTGTAGGAAAACCTGCTTGAAGCAGTCAAGAATCTAAAACTGGGTCAAAATTTCACATTTAAAAAGGACAATGACCCGTAGCATAAGGCCAAAGCTACATTGGAGTGGTGTCAAAAGAAAAAAGTGAATGTCGTGGAATGGCCCAGTCATTGAATTCTTGTTGTTATTAATTACGAAGTTACACAAAGGGCTATCTGTGGTCTGTCCGCCACGGGTAGCCTCCCGCTAGTACAGCGGTAAGTCTCCGGATTTACAACGCTAAAATCAGGGGTTCGATTGCCCTCGGTGGGCTCAGCAGATAGCTCGATGTGGCTTTGCTATAAGAAAAACAAACAAACAAACAAACCGCCACGGGTATCGAAACCCTAGTTTTTAGTAGTATCAGCTGGGGGGACGACTTGAATCCAATAGAAAATTTATGATATGATTTGAAGATTGCACTCCGTCAACAATCCCCAACGAACTTGTCAGAGTTGGAAGCATAGGCAAAAATGACACCATCCCTTTGTGCAAAGCTGGTAGAGACCTATCCAAAAAAACTCACAACAGTAATTGCTCCCAAAGGCACTCCTACGAAGTACTGACTTAGGTGGCTGAATATTTGTGAAATCATCATATTTTAATTTATACATTTTCTTTGCAGGTTTTTTTGATATTCGACACGTTAAATTTGATCATTAGAGTTTTTGAATAAAACCAAGGTCGTTAAAATTTCTTTACATTATTTGTATTCCATCAAAATGTGACATTATTGGTAAGGCGTGAAAATTTTTTCAAGGCAATGTAAACTCTTGAAAACTACAGTTATCCTTGAATTGCTTAGCCAGTGTGATACATTTTATCTACATATCTATATATTACGAAATGTAGTTTGTAAGTATTTTGACTTAGGTAATTTGCCAAAACTGTAATAATTTAGTGATGTAATTATGTATTATTGCAACACATCTTGTAACAAATTTCGCCATTTTGTGAAATAATAATTATTTCTCTATTTCCTACAGCTGCTTACATATCATTAACATCTATAATTATCGTCGATATTCTGGGCCTAGACTTGCTAAGTAATGCATTTGGTCTTCTTTGTCTTTTTCGTGGTTTATCGACTATTTTAGGTCCTCCTTTAGTTGGTAGGTATTTTTTAGAGTTTCTACAAATGTTGGTTACTACATTTTCAATAGATTTTACAATCAGGCTAAAAATGGTGTTTTGAGAAGACCGTATATTGTGCATATCTTTAAAGTTCTTGAGCAGGTACTTACTAGAGTTGCATGGCATTTTTGGGGGGAACTGTTTATCTCGTGTATTTTAGACTTAAAATTGGGTATGGTTTGAATGATTTTATGTAGTTTTGTTTCAAGGCACTTTCTTTGTTTTTAATTAAACTGTGTTATCTTATATTAGTTAATGTTTTATGTTTGCGAATTTGTTTCTTTGCAAACTCCTCCTGTCGTTTTGATGTTAGTAACACCAAACTTGGCAGGTGGACGCGGGAAGGCACAAAGAATTTTCTTTTATATATAATGTAGCCCACAACCAAGGGGGCTAAAAGCGACCGAAAGATCATACAAGCATAATGAGGTCTAGGAGGAGGTTTCCAGGCTCGCTGAACCCAAATCTTGCTTTAGATGTTAAGTTTCTGGCCCCTCTCGGGATCCCCGGAACAATAAGTTTGATACGGTGTTCATCCCTTCCCCTCGCGATCACAAGAGGTACACGTGCTCAAGTGCCACAGTTGTGGGTCTTGATGAATTTTCGAGTACAGATCTTCTCCTTTAGTGAATAGGGGTAGGTATAAAAGTAACTTTGGGTTGTAGAAAATTGGTACACTGGGGTCTCTGCAAAGCATAATGGGGCTGTTAAACCTATCAGCAGGAGAGCGGGTATTCTTTCTACTAGTTTAGTTCAATTAATTGATTAGCTATGCCCACTAAATGTTTTATAAACTCAGTTAAAATTTGATAGAAACAACGTTTAGTTACATAGTCCCTTTGTCTTACCTTTTAATCATAAATGATTCAACTTCTTGAATTCAATTGCAATTCTTTTAAACAACTTATTTAAAAGCTAATGAAACAATGAGATTAAAGAACAATAACTGGATGGTACTAGACACACTCATTCTGTGTATGAGAGCTATGATTTGAAATTATTTTTTAAATATTGCAATATTTTAAAAAGTAACATGTTATGTTCTTATTTCTTAGGATCAATGTACGATTTTACTGGTAGCTACGACACCCCTTTCTTCGTCGCTGGCTCACTTCTTGTTTGCTCTGCCATCTTAACAGTTTGGGTCCCTCATGTGTCTTGTTGGACTGTGCAAAATCATACAAAAGTTCTTGGACCGGAGCAACCTACTTCTGCTACTTGCGTGGTTTAAATCAAGTGGCTAAGTTGACCTCCGAGAGAAATACGTGGTGGTTATTGCGTAGGCACCACAAGCAAGCACTAGGTGTTAACAATTTTCAGGGTCTAAGATCCCTTTTTAGTTTCGTATGAACTACTTATCTTAAGGAGCTTTATTTAGCTTCAGTGAGCCAGTGTGCTTGTGAGAATATATATTCTCATAACAGTGAATGTTATGGAAAAAACAAACAAACTTGCACAGATATGTTCGTGAGTTCACAGACGGACGACAGATGTTGTAAAATAAGCGGTGTGTTTTATTAAAGCTTATTTACTATAGTCAATGTCAAGGTGTAAAAATACAGAAAGGGCAAATAAAATAAGAGTAATAAAATTATACTTACTTTTAAAAACGAGAAGTTGATGCTTTTCACCAAAAAATAAATACAAAATATACTTTTTTGTAGAATGTTATACATATGCATAATACAGGTATGTTTATGTTTTGACTGCTGTAAATCATTTAAAAAGAGACCAAGTCTGGTCTCCTTAAAACACTAATTATAGTGAATGAAAATTACATGGAAAATGTATTGTTATAAACGAAACTTACATATACTTTAAATTTATTTTTAATAAACATAAATAAGATTTAAAAATGTAAAATTGGTCCCCAGACACTGTTTTTCATTCGGATAATAAAAAGTAAGAATTATGTTGCTCTCCATTAATACCTATCTCTTGCTTAGGAACAAAAATAAACATTTGACAAACACGCAATTCACTTAATACGTACAACTTGCGTAATATAGTTTCTAATTTTTTGGTGTAAGGGTAAAATATGTATTATTATTATTTATAATCTTGATGTATTTCATAAATACATAAATAAGATATTAAACGAAATTTGTACCGTTTTTGTGGTATATTTTATGGAGAAGAGAATTTCGATAAGTTGAGAAGGAACACAATGAACGGCTTAAATATTCACAGGAAGTTGTTTGCTATGTTTATCATGATGTAATTATACGAGAAACAAATAGGTGGGCTCCACTCCTACCCCGTGGCACAGCGGCATGTCTGCTGTTTTGTAACGCTAGAAACCTGGTTTCGGTACTCTTGGCAGTCAGAGCACAGATAGCTTTGTGCTTAATTCCAAAGACATATCTGGGCTTTCTTTAGTTCGCAAAGTAAGTTTTGGTCTGAAGAAGTGACTTCTGTCGGTTATAATTATTGCGTCATAATACCCCGAAGCACACAGAGATTAAGTTATTAGTTCTTCTAGAATGAAGACGTTTTTGATTTTGCTAATGAATAAGATTTCTAAGGATTTAAAACACACTAAAATATACGATCCTTTACAGATATAGAGCAGCAACGTTTCTTTGCGTTACAAAAGTAAGAGTAATTGGAGTCAAAGTTGGTTAAAACCTTTGTGGCGGGAGGTGTTTCTAACTTCTCATCTTTCTTTTGATTACTATTTTGCAATTAGAGACGTATATATCCTGTATATTAATGACAGGGCTCTCTGATGTGATCGTTTAGAATATGTGTACATAAGGCAAAATACAGGTTTCTATCACCACTGTTTTAACATTAGTTTACAATATGTATTCACATCAAATTAAACTGAGTGAAACATTATTTCATTAACACACTTCAGAAAAATAGCGTGTTTATAACTGTTTTTCGCATCAACAATATTTGTATACAGTATGTGAACATAAGAACTATATGTTTTATTTTATTCATTTATTTTTAACAGCGTTTAAGTAGTACGTATGTATGTATATATGTGTGTATAAAGATCGAATGAAATAATTTTATTTTACAACGTTTTGTCTCCTGGTGGAGGACTTTATATATCAGTCCTGACTGCAAAAAAATATGCATAATTTTCTTGTTTAAATACCTAAGAAAGTATGTCTTTATGTAATATTATATTGATATTCAATTTTGATTATTATTCAGAAGGTTATTGAAATTAAAGAGTTTTATTAAAATAATACTCCAGATTTGTACATTTCTTCTTATGAAGGGGTTGCGAGTGGCAAGTGGTCATATACACGTTACTCTGAATCTTGTACGACCAATACCACGTATCAATCAAACTTTCATACCTTGTTAACGTGCCCAGAATGTGAATCTCAAGGCACGTGCGGCCCGGCATGGTCAGGTGGTTAAGCCACTCGACTCGTTATCCGAGGGTCGCGGGTTCGAATCCCCGTCAGACCAAACATGCTCATTCTTTCTGCCGTGGTGGCGTTATAATATGACGGTCAATCCAACTATTCGTTGGTAAAAGAGTAGCCCAATAGTTGGCGGTGGGTGGTGATGACTAGCTGCCTTCCATCTCGTCTTACACCGCTAAATTAGGGACGGCTAGCGCAGATAGTCCTCGAGTAGCTTTGCACGAAATTCAAAACAAACCAAACCAAGGCTCGTGCTTCGCGTCCTGTTGCCGCAAAAAGCGCTCAGTACTTCAGGGATGTAATTGTGCTAAAAGAGTGAACGAACATTCACACTCAACTATTTAGTCAGACGAATGTGTGTATGTTTTCTTATAGCAAAACAACATCGGGCTATCTGCTGAGTCCGCCGAGGGGAATCGAACCCCTGATTTTTAGCATTGTAAATCCATAGAATTACCGCTGTACCAGCGGGGGACTAGTCAGACGAAAGTAGTTCAAGAGTTGGCGGTAGGCGCTATTTACTACCTGCTTTCTCCCTGATCTATTAGTTTAAAGTTAGGGACGGCTACGTACAGATAGTTCTTACAAATAAAAACAGCTATTTTATAACAACTCGAACATTATTTTTCTGGCCATTTATTAATATAATAAAACACACTGTCACTTGAAAAAAAACAATAATGACTCCCAAAACAGCCATTTAATGGTAAAAAAGGGTTTGACAACTGGGAACTTTTCCGTTCGAATTAGGACCCTTGTAAGATGGTAACTGTTATTTATCATACTTAAGTTATCGGGTTTCACAGCTATCAAAGCTACCTTTGAGCGTCAAGGTTGTGCTCACGGAGCTAGATAGCAAACGATTTTTAAAACTGTCTACAGTTATTAGGCCTAGTGATTTACATTAACCTAGCTTGTTTCGTTGATAGCACTATGTCACCAGAGACACAAAAGCGACAAAACATGGAAGTTTGTTTATAATACCTTTTTTTTTTCTTCCCTGTAACACGGTTCACAGCTAACGCTAACTTCTAAGCCTAGTAACAGAACCTAATAAATGTGATCAGAGATATCTCTTATCACTAGAAAGTGTTGATTGTTAGGTAATACAGTGATTCATCTCAACTGTTAGTACAGAATATTATAAGAATTTACTGGATTGGCTATGAGCATGCGCAACTTGTTGGAATTGTGTTAGTGGTATAGATGATATTCGATCAGTTGTTTTAATAACTGTTGTAAGATTAGTATGTCGTGGGAAACGAAAAGGGAGTGTTGAAACCAATGATGTACTATCAAGGCTGATGTAAAATAACATTTCTAACATTTTGGTAAGTTCCTTTAAATCATAATATCTCGATGATTTTATGTTTTAGGGGATCTGTTAAGGAGAATGGGATGATTGTCGTACATGATATATTGTAAAAACTTAATGTGATGGCGCAAAGCAGATAAAGTAAGATGGTATTAGCACTTAGTTTTATAAATTATTACTGAATTAAATGTTCATAAAGAATAATAACATAATTCACTTAACATTGAACGTTTGAGAAACATATAAGATAAGATTCGAGAAAAATATTATGTTATTTAGTTGTATCTAGCTAGAAAAAAATTTATAACACGAAGATAAAAAAATCAAGACAGATGACAGTGCTGGGAAAGCATTATATCTTCCATGCAGTTATTCACCTTGAAAAATGTACTGCACGAACCTCGAATCAAATGCTTTATTTTGGCTGTTTCATTTAGTATTTTAGTTATAAAAAATGAGCTTTACTTGGAATGTTAGGTGAGAGCTTTTATGTACTCAGACTAAATGATTCGTATCGTTAGCGTAATGTACTTTACACAAAAGAAACGTATGAAAAACAAAGAAAAGTGTAGTTCGAAAACATGGTTTGGCACCTATTACTGCAAACACACGCTCAGCTCTTTGAGCGAAAGGTGTACTCTATAGGTGTTACGATCACCCATCCTTCTCTTTCCTTTGATCAGACAGAAGTAATACAAGAGTTGGCAATGGGTGCTGTTGATTAGCTGTCTTCCCTTTGGCGTATCAGTTCAAAATATTAAAATTATGGACAGATACGAACAAATAGCTTTAGGGTAGTTTTGTGCGAAGTTTTAAAACAAACAAACTTTTCAAAAAGTTTGTAGGCCAGGCTTTTACAATTTAACTCTAGTTTTAATTTGTTTTTTTTATTATTCAGAGTATCCGTAATTGAAACTAAAAGTTGTATTTAGTCACTCTTATAAGTGAATCTGAAATAAAACACCCACTTAAAAAACTCAACATGAATATAATTGCCTGCGTATCTGATGCTCACGCCCATATCATATTACATTTACCCACGGTAAATGTAACATGATATGAATGTGAGCAAAGCATTCTCTAAAATGTATTTAAAAGAATCGCAGCTCTCTGCCCATTTTATCACGAAATTACTCACAATCTGTCTCTACTTAGCATTACATTCAGATGCTGTAGATCTACTTATCAGTTTCCATAATTAATTTCTTGGAATCTATTAACATTCTCAAACCAAATTACTTTCTATCCATCTCTATCTACCGTAATGTATACAAAACTTGCCAATCAATCATTCATAAACCTTGTAATAAATTAGCTACCATCCGTTCATTTACCCATCCTCATAATGTATTACTTTGTATTAATAGTCCTACCATTGTATCGAAAATGATCTTTATCTCTGGCCCGGCATGGCCAAGCGTGTTAAGGCGTGCGACTCGTAATCTGAGGGTCGTGGGTTCGCATCCCCGTCGCGCCAAACATGCTTGCTCTTTCAGCCGTGGGGGCGTTATAATGTTACGGTCAATCCCACTATTCGTTGGTAAAAGAGTAGCCCAAGAGTTGGCGGTGGGTGGTGATGACTAGCTGCCTTCCCTCTCGTCTTACACTGCTAAATTAGGGACGGCTAGCACAGATAGCCCTTGAGTAGCTTTGTGCGAAGTTCAAAAACAAACAAACAAACATCTTTATCTATACGTTATACATTCCATATATATTTGGAGAAGCAGATATAATCAAACCCGAAGCTTGAAATTACTTTTATAATTCGCTATACAGTGCACAAAACCATTGCAGGGTAAAAATGCTATCCGATATCCTAACCAAGATAAGTTAAAGTAAGCGACTAGGATATAATGTTATTTACCAACGACGGTTCACTTTTATGCAAACTTGACAGTTAACGATTGTTCTGTAATTTGAAGTTTAAAGAACTAGTCATCCAGCCAAGCTTCATAAAGTTTTTCATCACCGTTAAGAGACTCCTAGAGTTTAAAGTGCTATAATCTAGAGTTTAAAGTGCATGACACGTTTAATGCCACACATTACGAGAATCACGCCCTATGACTCTTTGTATTGTCATACGTTGGCGAATTATGGGTTTGATACTCTCTTGAAGAAGAAGGAAACGAGTGAACAGAGTAACTTGCATATTCACATCACTTCAGTCCCATCAAGCACGTGGAGGATGCTCTTACACTAGACGTTAAAAGTACCATAGAAAGAACGCAAGACTTCAATGATATTCTTATATTATGAAAATCACCGGTGTGAGGCTTGGTGATTGTGATGACAATATTACATACTGAGGTTAAAGTTCATGAATTGTAACAGTGATTTCATATTTTGTAACAAATGAGATCATTTTTATTAAGATGGAATACAAAAACACTTAGCGCTATTAAACTAAGAAATACGTGTAATATTAAACACCTACATATGTAATTAGTATAATGAGACAGGATCTATGAATATCATGACCGATTTACTAGAACAGAAATCAGTTTTATTGGACACATGCACAAAGATGTGTAATGCAGCGTTTCACCTATCACAGCAGAACCTTACCAAAACATATATAATGACAAAACATAACAAAAGATGATTATGAATAGTGTCTGTAACCTTATATCAGTTCATATTAAACATTAAATACTTGATTGGTTTTCCTCGTACTCTTACACCCCTCACAAGTCGATATTACATGCTGTCGATGAGGTTATTGATGTAATATACTGTAATTTCATCCCAATGTGTCTTTATAAGGCAATGCAGCTCAACTTCAGTAGTTGGTTTAGGGTCATGGTAAGCAATTTTATGGCTCAGTCTTATTCAACAGTTTTCAATAGCATTATAACCTCAAGATTTTGCTGTAATGCCCTTCTGTTCAATACACATACTTCGGGCTGCAGTATCGTCACCTTGGAGTAAAAAGTTATTGCTAAACCATACACTAGCATATTGAAGAAATATCGCTTCAATGTGATTCCTGTTGGAGGTGCCATTTACATTCCCTGTAGGATATGAAGAACAGCTTTCCACCTTTAGAAATAGTTGCTCAATCAGGAAAAGATAGTCTTCCCTATCTTTTCTCCAGGTAAACGATGAACACGAATTCTGTTATCAGTTTTAACAAGTTGGGACTTATCTGAAAACAAAACAAAACATGATGCAGCCATTGCCCTAACTGTAAGTTGTCATGTTCTCCTGTCCAAGTAACATGATAACGACTGTGAGTGTTGGTTAATATCAGTTTGCAAAATAACCTCGTCTGGTCACTCTCGTATTTATTGTCCTTCTGGATGTCCTGGAATGAATGTGTTTATTCCATTCCTGTCGTAAGGTGTTGCAAGACTTCTTTCGATCTTGACTTGTTAACCTGATCAAAACACGGTCATCTCGAGCAATAGTTATTTTGACGTCTGCTTGGGGACCTTTCTGCAACAACGTTTTCTGTAGTCGAGTGACGTTTCAGGATTCTGAAAACAATACACTGTTTGCTTCATATAATTTCTGGACAGCCGAACAATTTGATTGACTGTAACTTCTGGCACAGGATGAGGCATGACTCTACAACAAATACAGGGAAATTTTCTGAACAAAGCATTGATCTATTTTGTGAAAGATTATACCAAAAATACACCACTTTATACAAAGTCGTAGGGGTATTTTAGTTTACGGTAAATCCCATTATTCGTTGATAAAAGAGCAACCCAAGACTTGGTAGTGAGTGGTAACGACTGTTTATATGCTATGATTTTAAAATTCTGTGAACAAACACTTTGCTCGCAGATTTTATAACGTTCTATTCATAATTTGCAAATTTGATAACTATGTGGTATTTAGTTGTAAGAGTTATCGTTAAGATGCTTGCTAAAACTAGTATTGCAAGAGTTATTTCAGAGTATTAGTTAATATTACAGCTACAAAGATCTTCCAGGCCATTTGTTACGATTGCAAGGCCTGGCAAGACCAAGTGGTTAAGACGCTCGTCTCATAAAATCAGAGTCGCGGGTTTGAATCCGCGTCACTCCAAACATGCTTGCTCTTTCAGCCGTGGGAGCGTTATACTCTGACGTTCAATTCCATTATTCTTTGGTAAGTGTAGCCCAAGAGTTGGCTGTGGTTGATAATGATACCAATTTTCTCCAAACAATAAAATTCTGAACCTTACATGGTTTTATAAATGTAAAACAGAACTTCATGCCAGTGTCTATCTCTTTAATCACGGTTTGAGCTTTTACTATACACGAACTGTAGCTTATAAGTTATGGCAATTTGCGTGAAAGTCAGATTATGGGAGGTAAAACATATATGATACGTAGATATGTCTTTAAGTCTTCAGTTATTTGTGGATAGGGTTTTACAGTTTAATATGTTAGTTATGTCGGGAATCACTATTGCTCTTCATATCTCAAGATAAGTTTTTGCGAATAAAAACCTCCGATATCTGTAAGCCTTAAAGTACCTCGCTACTTACTCATTGCTTGGTAATTGAGAAATACACTTTACAACAACTTGATGATGATAAATTAATATCCAAACATCATATTGGATGTAAATTCAAAATGTATTACATAGATAGCCATAACTACATGCACAGCATGGCTAAGTGGTTAAGATACGCGGCTCCTCATCAGATGATCAAGGTTCGAATCCCCGTCGCACCAAACATGGTCGCCCTTTCAGCCGTGGGGACATTATAATGTGACATTATAATCCCACTATTCATTAGTAAAAGAATAGCCCAAGAGCTGGCGGTGGGTGTTGATGACTAGCTGCCTCCCCTTTAGTCTTACACTGCTAAGTTAGGGACGGCTAGCGCAGATAGTCCTTTGTGGTTTTGCGCGAAATCAAAACCAAACATTAAGTAAATTGGTTTTATATTCCTGATAATAAATGGAAAATGTGCGACTTATAACAGACTGCTTAATACTGATGAAATTTCTACATTGTTTTAAAGACTATGATCCATCGATCTGATAAAGTATAGACCACTTTATTTTCCTCCATTTACACATGGTGTTATTTAAGAATTTTAAATCTTAGGTTTGTCATCCTGGACTTGAATGTTGCGCATAAATTATAGCATTTAGCTAATTTGTTATTGCTATGTTATTATTATTACTATAATACACGTATTTCATATAGTTTTACATTATTTACATTGCTATTTTATATTACACGTTTTTCGAATATTCTATGCTTCTTTATTTTCAATAATAATATTGAAAAGGCTGATCTTGCCTAAAAATACGTTGTATAAAATACCTGTTCGAAATACACTTTACTAAAGAAAATTAAATACATATTTTAGAATAAAAGAACTTGCAGTAGTAGATATTCAGGAAGTTATTCTAAAAATATTTTAGATACGTCAAGAATAGGACTATTAGTGAAAAATGAAATTTTAAGTACCTATGGCGTTACACCTGCTTTTCCTTCTGATTTTTCTCTGTACGCTACGTCATGTTTACATATTATATCTGTTCATACAAAGTATTATCAATTGCTCATGTTATCCTTACAAGCGTATAGATATCCTTATGAAAATAATTGTTTGGTGAGACATACTATTAATATTATGGTTTGAAAATTTAAAATGAGTAATCTAATTGTCCACTGATTTTATCGCACGTATAAATGTTCTGACCTTTCGATATTTACGTCTCAGTGATTAGTTTGAATACTGCACTAAAGGAAAAACGTTTTGGCCAAGAGCGGTCTTTAAAATTCAAAAGCGTACATAATAATTAACTATAATTTTCTTTTATCCAGAACAAAACATCAAAGCTATCTTTTCTTACACGTTGCAATCGTTTTGTCGTCTCTTGCGTTATGTCAGAATCAAGATAATTTCCAATCACGAAAGCCACGTAGCAATACAGAATAATGACGTCACTGTTTGAGAGTTTCTAGTATTGTACAGTTGTGTTAGTAACCAAGAGCCCTTGAAGCCGACCATCAACTATCTTCGGTCTCAGATAAACATGTTTACTCATCTTGGAAAATACCTGTGAAACCTGATACATTAAAACCAACTGTCACTTAAGTTTCCAAAACTCGAGTTTGATAAGAGCTTCAAACTCTGACATGTCAAAAGGGCAAGGATGTTAAAGAGAATCTGATAAATAGATCTAAATTAAAAAAGTGTACTTATATTCGTCCAAAGTTCAAAAACGCGCGAACAAAGCGATGAGAAGTACTCCAGGATCAGAACAGATTATTTTATTACATTGCACTGATACCACTCTAGATAATAACATAAACCACGTTAACATTTGTCCAGAAAACTGCCTATAGTATAAGAATCGAAGTTTTCGAAAATAAATTCATAAGAATACTTTAATGTTGAATTTTGTTACCTGTCTTGCGAGTTCAAAATTAATTTACCGAGGTTACTGATTTATACAAAGTTTCGTCTTAATGCCTGTAGCTTGGATGCTAATAAAATACATGTAGATATGATGTTGAGAAAACAGTATTAAATTCCAAAGCCCGGCATGGCCAGGTGGTCTCTCGTACTCTGAGAGACGCGGGTTCATATTCCCGTCCTATCAAATATGCTTGTTCTTTCAGCCGTGGGGGCGTTATAATGTGACGGTCAATCCCACTATTCGTTGGTAAAAGAGTAGCCAAAGAGTTGGCGATGGGTGGTGATGACTAGCTGCCTTCCCACTATTCTTATACTGTAAAATTAGGGACAGCTTGCGCAGATAGCTCTCGTGTAGCTTTGCGCGAAATTCAAAATCAAACAAACAAACCCACTCTGGGTCAAACTTTAATTGTCACAGATGGTAAAAAGTTAGGGGAAAGCGTTAAGCAAGAGTATATATGAACTTATAAGTTATTGATACCATTTATTTCAAATCCCGTTTCATGAAAATGTGGTAAACGTATGTCCTACAGACTGGCATCCTGTAGGTAAACATCGTTTGAAATATTCTTTTAGCGCCGTAGTCCTTCCTACTAAAATATTTTTTTCCTTTTTTTTTTTTTGCTTTGACAGTGTTGGCATTTAACTGAGCATCGCTACTGAAATAAAGTTATATTCGTGCATTTCTTCTATCCAGTGTTATTTCTTTTCCTGATATCAAATGTCCTGGAATGGATAATTGAGGATGATGACATACAATTACAGAACATAATCCATCAACAGATCACCGATGAGAATATGACGAAAGTATTTTAGGCTTTGCTTAACACGTGCAGCTTGAGGGAACGATGGTGATTGAGGACGTACTTAATTTTGCATTATTTATTGAAACAAAGCTGTGCTTTAGCTGTACTGTTTATTATCAGCGTATAACGTGATATGTTTGATTGGATGTCAAGACGAAAAAAACAGTATACTGAGACGGAGAAATAGGACAGAGAAACTTTCTTATAATCAAACGAAAACATATCTTATGAAGCTAGAAAGTGATTCAGACCTTTAACCTCAGATGTTGTTTGTGTGCTTGAAGAACGCCAGACATCTTGGAGAGAGTTGGGACTATAAATACAAGAAAGTGACAGATATCTTGTAACTTGGGCTCGTACTGCTGCTAGAAGCAAACAAGATCTTGCAATTATTGTAGACTTCGAGTGGCCTTGTCCAGCTCTTCATGACCTTGATGTAAGGAAACTTAAACGATTCATGTTTCTGGTGGTTACCGGAAGTTTTCCATTGCCGCTAAAGTTTAATTGTTGTTTTTACGTCTGTTTATCAGTCTTACGAGATATATCAAAATTCGTGTTAAATTATTAAATATCCCGAGGTAAATATTTTATTTTGTACCATCACTGTCATCTATAACCAGTTGCAAAGCGAGAGTGGTAAGTTATATATTTATATATTTGTTTTCCTCCTGTTTTCAATTCATTTAAAAAGTCAGATGAGGTTTTTTTCATGAGGACAGGTAACTTCAAAATAAAACACAAAAAAAGACACCAATATTTTACACTTAAACAACTATTATTCTTTTGATATCAATATTTTCTACCAAAACGTTTTTTTTAAATAATTTTCCACTCACGAATATGGCTTTATAACTGTCATTCAGAACTATATGACGCTATCCCTTCTATTCTAGCTAGCTTTTTACTGTTTTCATGTTTGTTTTTCACTTTACCACATTTTCTTGCTTACCGGAATATGTGATACACAATTTGATTTACCATTTGAAAATGTTTTCTTTTTTAAAGTTGTTATATGTATAGTTGTCTGCGAACATTGTAGTCGCAGTAAGTGTTCATGATTTACTGAAGCCGATTTAGCGTTCGTTCTCTCTGTAACGACGATAAATAAACTTATATAAATACATGCTTGAAGAGACTATGGAAGAAGAAAAGCGATGTAATTTTCGACTATAAGTAAGCACTACGCCATGAATTTATTTAGTTAAATGGAACAGAGACTGACGAATTCGCTTTATTTTTTGTATTTTGATAGGTTGACTCGTATAAATGCTCAGGAGCCAGAGAAGAACTCAGAAAAAGAAACACCAATAATGCAAGAAGACAACGAGCACACTAAACTTCCTGTTACTGATGATGATGTTGACACCGAGGAGCTCCCCCCTTTAGTAGCACCTCCTGACGGTGGATGGGGGTGGGTTATCGTCTTTGCTTCATTCATGTGTAATGTTGTTGTGGACGGAATCATTTTCTCATTTGGAGTTTTTCTCACCGAACTTACCGCTGCTTTCAATGAAAGTAAGTCTAAGGTGGCATGGATTGGCTCTATCAATGCGGGGGCCTACCTAATGGTTGGTAAGTTGAATTGTTTTGTAGGATTCCTTAGAAACTAAATTTGCCTCTGTTTTTTTTAAAACGATGGTTTGCATTTGTATCATATATTTCTATATCAAATATTTTTATCCGAATTTATATTATCATTTGTAAATAAATATTTTTTAACGTATAAAACCCTGTTTATCTTGACAAAAGTTGAAATGACGAAAGGTTGAAATGACTGTGGAGTGCTGTTTGCTTTAAACCATTTTTACCCTGAAAAGGGCAAGTCAAAACGTTACCTAGGTAAATTATTGTTTTGGAAGTATAAGTCTTTTTACGCATAAAATAAGTTATTTAAACTACTATTTAATATTTTACAGCTAAATCCTGGATGAAGGAACTCATTTTATATATAATATTATAACTTTACTTTCTTTCATGCACACAGTGAAAAAACAACAACATTAGCATGTATCAAGTACATTGTTTATTATAGCTGAATTATACGATTTATTTTAAACAGTTAGTTACAATGCTATTAGGAAGAAAATACTTTGACATAAAACCTCACCAACAGTAAATCGTTGCCAACTCTAATGAATATCTGGCCGTAAAATACGTTGCAAAAATTTTGTATTTTATTAATACAAAGTAAATTTATTCCTTTTGTATCATAGCAAACTACGTAATTCAAGTGAAGCTGAAATGAACAGCGAAATAAATACATTATATTTATGTTTTACTTATTAAGATTATAATTTATTTTTCGTCACCTGGTGTTCTCATCCAATCATTCGGCTACCTTAAGAGAATTGGGTTAGTTCTGAGCTAACAATGCAAAATATTATCTGTAATAGAAATATGATAAGAGATAAAACAGGAACGACAGATGTATTAAAATTCTAACAAATACTGTTTACGAAAGTTACATTAAAGGAAGAAGAAAGTCTAACTTACATAAGGAACACAAACATACGTGATGGTTGCTTAATGTTCTGTGGAACATTTAATGTTTTTTTTTTGTATAAGCAAAAACTTTATGCAGTGTACCTAAAAAACGCTTTGTAAAATGGAGTACCATCAACGGCTTCAACAGTGTAACCTTATAGCAGCCTGACATGAAAAGCTATTAAATGATTAAAAAAGGAAGAAAAAAAAGAGGTCATAATTAATGACTCGCAAGTTACGGGTAATAAACGTTACGCAACTGCTTAATTATGTACAATTATATAAAGTAGGAAAGCTTTTTGTTACATCTTGAGATGGATTATGGAGGTTGCTGTGTGGAAATTATTATGGCCGACATCACTTACCTCAATAATTATTCAAGCACTTTAACTCGTAAAGGACAATCTGAAATAAAAGTAACACAAGTAATAATAACAGCTAGTCCTAAATTGAGAGATACATTAAATATTATGTTATTGTATTTTGGATTATTTTAGGGTTTAATTGCTAATATAACTAATCAGCATTTAAATTTTGATCAGGACCCTTGGTGAGTGCCTTGGCCAACACTTATGGTTGCAGACCTGTCATTATCATGGGGAGTATCATTGCAGCTATAGGTTTTGTTCTATCTGCCTTTGCTACTGACATTGTTTTCTTATTTGTCACCTATGGGATTCTGGGAGGTAAGGTTATATTTACTTTCCAACTGTTTCTTATTCCGAAAGTTAGATCAGTCTATTTTTAACTCATTCCTAAAGACGAAAGGTCAACCATCGAAAACAGTTTGATTATATATTGGTTTCTCTAATTATAGGCCTGGCATGGCGATGTAGTTAGGGCTCTCGACTCCAGTCTGAGAGTCGCAGGCTCAAATTCCCGTCCAATCAAACATATTCGTCCTTTCAGCCGTGGAGGCGTTATAATGTACAATCAATCCCACTATCTGTTAGTGAAAGAGTAGCCTAGGAGTTGGCTATGGATGGTGATAACTAGCTGCCATTCCTCTTGTCTTCCACTAGTAAATTATGAACAGCTAGCACAAATAGTCCTCGTGTAGCTTTGCGAGAAATTCAAAATAAACCAAATCCTAATTATGATTTATATACTATTGATCTTAAATGTTTTCAAAAAATCATTATTACATTTCTAGTTATTCAATAGAATTGATACGAATCTCTTTGTGCTTAGAAAACTTATTAAAATGGTATTTTAATGGTATTTTAATTATGATATTTTACTAACTTCAAATAAGAATTAAAAAATACAGAAAAGTAGCCCAAAAAGAAATTTAGCATGCGTAATTTATAAATACTGGTGGCATGGCGAAAATAATACGCTATGCTTCAAGACAAACAAAATTGATTGAGAAGACCTGTATTTGTTTTAAACACCTTAGTACTACTATGATCCAATAGTTACTGTAAAACAATTAATTAGGTTAAGTTTCATTACTATATGCCCACCAGTAGCACAACGCTATGTCTGTAGACTCGCACCGCTACAAATTGAGTTGCGATGCCAACGGTGGACAGAGTGCCGATAACCCTTTTTGTAGGCTTGTGCTTAATTCCAAACAAAACAAACGTTCATATGAATATAGATATCCTTTTTTAAAGTTATTTTGTTTTTGAGCACATTTTCCATAGATAAAAATAAGCTGAATAAGGAATGTAGTGTTAAAAATTCAATGTATATGACAAGCATAATTATTCGTTACTCCTTCTAAGTATCAGTACACAACTAAAAATGCTTTTGGAAACAATAACTTTTGTTGGTGTATTATTATTTAAGCCCATCAGAACAACATTAAAGAAGGGCTAAATCTATTAGAGTTAATATTCAAGTAGTACTTATTGAGATACATAAGAAAATTTCAATTTTTTTGACAGCAACTGCAGGTCTCGGTGATCACTAGAAACAAAATGGCGGGCATTTATCAGGTTATCCCAGAAGTAATGTCCGATTTTGGGTTCAGAAAAAGAGAAAGGATTTCAAACACTTAAAATGTTATTTAATCAATAATGTATGTTCCATTATTATTAATTACTTCCAGCCAATAATTCACAAGCTTCTGAATGCCACTTCTATAAAATTATTGAGGTTGGAGGAAAAGAATATAGAGAGGGTAGTTTTGACATCTTCATGTGTTTCAAGCTCTTTTCCATCAAGATAGTTCTGCAAACTTCGAAACAGATGATAATCAGATGGTACAAGGTCTGGAGAATAAGAAGGTTGTGGAAGTTTTTCCCAGTCTAGCTCTTCTATCTTTGCAGATGTGATCCTTGTTGTATGGTGCCGTGCATTATTCTAATTTAACACAACATCTTTACGATTGATCAAAGCAGGACTCTTTTCTTTCAGTGCAACATTCAAGCGCTCTAACTGTTGACAATAGAAGTCTGATGTAATTGTTACATTGAGTGGCAGCAACTAAAAGTGGATCACACCAACAATATCCCACAAAACGCTTTACAAGACTTTCTTAGGGTGGAAGTTCATTTTGGGCTGTGTTTTAGCTAGTTTACCTGCACTGAGCCATTGTCTGCGGCACTTAACATTTTTATAAAATATTCATTTTCATCTCCAGTCACTAACCTGTCCAAAAAAGGTGAGTTACGTTCACGAGAGTGCAGAGAAGTGCAAATATCCACTCTTGCTCTAAGTTTGGCTTCTTTCAAGTCATGGAGGACTCATTTTCCAAGTTTTGACACCTTTATAAGTTGTTGCAGATGACGGTAAACTGTTGAATGAGTTGAATTAAGCTTCTCTGCTAGTTCTTCAACCGTTACAGCACAATCTTCATCAAGTACAGCCAGCATCAAGTCATCATTAAACTTAACAGGACGACCTGAACGTGGTGCATCACTTAAGCTGTAGTCACCTGATCTAAACTTCTGAAACCACCTTCGACATTTTCATTCATTGAGAGACTTCGCATCATAAACACCTTGAATGTTTTGTGTAGTTTCTGCTAAACTATTGCCTTTTTTAAACTTATAAAGCATTATATGCCCAATGTGCTCCTCAGGCACATCCATCTTCATAAGGGTTTATTTGATTAATGATATGAAAAAGTGGAGTTGGGTTAGTTTTTTTTGTTTGTCTGAACATTTTTATACACATTCTACTACACATTTTGTCATCAAAGCCTTCTATAAAGACAGAAATGATGATGCACTTTCTGTATTAAAGTTTCGGACATTACTTATGGGATAACTTGATGCATTCTGTCTAGAGAGGCAATTGCTGTGTATGAAAATGTTTTTTTTTTGCATATTCAAATAAAATTATTATAAAAGGACATTTTAATATATTTGATTGATCACTCTAAATATTTTGAGTTTTTATTGTACACTTTATTTCTTAATATTAAGCAGAAAAAATATTGCTAAAATAATTGGAAAAAATACCCGACGGAACTTCCCTCTTATTTGCTATGATGCAAAATCTCCAGTTTTTGGCGTTGAAACTTTTATTAACGGAAATCAGTCTACATGTAGTACCTGATGACAGATAAAATTACGTAAGTAATACTAGCTGAAGAGGGGATTCAACTATGAAGGCATAACGTAAAAAACAACAACAAACTTTATGTGCAAAATGAGGTAAACATTATACGGTACTGTGAATATGATATAAGAGGTGGATTTGAAGTATTTAAATAATATTTTTTATATATGACTTTGTTGGACTATTTTTGTATGTTTTATAATGTATAGAATAAAGTTTGTTGCAGTTGAGGATATTTTGTGATTGTAAAGATCACTTATATAAACACTGTATTATTCTGTTTGTCTTGTCTTTTTTGGCTATTTATTTATTGTTCCTAGTTTTAAATAAATTTATATTAATGTTTATTTTCTTCAAAACTAGGGGAATTTTGTATTGCTAATTTAAATTTTTAACTAAAGGCAAGTTTGATGTAGCACAGTTTTAACATGCACACAAGTAACAACAAATCTTCTATCATTTGAGTACTGGCAATAACACTGGAAGTATCCCACATGAAATGACATTTATTACGTATAGCATATAACGTATAATAAGGATAAACGAAAGCCATATACATAAAATATTTCCTAAATGAGCCAAATTATTCTATTATATGAAGGATTATCAATAGTTTTGCTTCATTATCCTCACACAGTTTTCATGCATTTTAACTTGTCATCAAATTATATTGCTCAGATAATTTGGTGTGGCAGGAAGTATCGTACGAGAACGTTTAGGTGTAAAAATAGTTCAATTACTCAAAAATGTGGGCCCCAAGTAGCATAGCGGCATGTCTGCAGACTGACATCACCAAAAACTGGGTTTCAATACCCGTGGTTGGCAGAACACAGATAGCCCATTGTGTGGTTTTGTTTTTAATTACAAAAAACAAACATGTGGATTTGGCATTAAGGTTAATAACAAGAAAGTCCGGCTTTTTTGTTTGTTTGTTTTGGATTTCGCGCAAAGCTACACGAGGACTATCTGCGTTATCCGTCCCTAATTTAGCAGTGCAAACTAGAGGGAAGGTAGCTAGTCATCACCATCCATCGCCAACTCTTGGGCTACTCCTTTACCAACGAATAGTGGGATTGACCGTCACTTTATAACGCCCCCACAGCTGAAAGAGCGAGCATGTTTGATGTGACGGGGATTTGAACTCCCGACTTTTGGATTACGAGTCTAGTGCCTCAACCACCTGCCCATGCCGGGCATCGACCTTTTTGCTTACTTTATTTTCAGTAGTAGCTTCCATTTTCTTTTATTTTTAAAAATAGTGTTATAAACTTCTGCGTGCCTTGACGAGTTGGTTCTTTATGTTGTGATTAAATCGATTGAAATGTATAAGTTCTTCATTACACAATTGAATTTATTACTGCTATTATATTTTTCAGGCACCGGCTTTGGATTTATATTCCTCCCTGCCATCGTGACAGTAGGGTTTTACTTTGAACGCAAGAGATCTTTCGCGACAGGAATTGCAGTTTGTGGTTCTGGGATCGGCACCTTTCTTTTCGCACCGGTGACCAGGTTACTCCTTGACTCTTTCGGTTGGAGGGGCACCATGTTGATCTTAGCAGGAATTATATTGCACTGTATCGCATTCGGTTGCCTTTTCCGTCCTTTGGGTCCACCAAAGGTGAATCCACGATCTAAGTCTCGACAGAAACCGTTGTTATTGCGGATCAAAGAAGCCCGAGAAGCCTTGCACCGGTGCGATTCTGAAGAGTCAATGGCCATAGATGACAACTTGTTAGATCGAAAGACTGGAGTTGGGAGAATTTCGACGTCTCAGCGGTCATCCATAGTCGGTAATCCGACTGCTTCCACCTGTGCATCTGGGAGCACGCTCCAAGTTGCAGGATTTAATGTTCCCAATCAAACCACATCATTTGTATCTCCCACCTGTAGCCAGGGCAGCCTTCCACCCCCGTATAATGAAGTCGTTAATGATGACATTGCATCTTACTTGAACAACAACAGTCTGAAGGTTCGTAAACAGCCTTCACTCGAAAAACTCGCTGTTTTGAGAAATCAACAAAATAATAATAGAAAACTCTCCAAGATTAGCAAAGAGGAAGCTCTCAGACCATTTTACAGGCAAGACATCCTTTTCAGTGCAAGTCTCATCCGTCTGCCGGAATTTCGGTCACAGCCTGACATTGAACACTACCATTTCAGTATTATTCGGATCCCAGAACACAATGAAGAAACAGAAAATTCCATCTGGCGGCGATGTGGCTGTTCCCCTGCAATGATAGATACATTTCGTCAAATGCTGGATTTTTCTTTACTATTTAAGCCCACTTTTCTTGTATTAGCCATTTCAGGGTTTTTGACCATGATTGGCTTTTTTGTGCCATTTATGTACTTGGTTGATCGTGCGGCATTGAATGGAATACCCCAGAAAAGGGAGCATTTATACTTTCAGTTATTGGAATAACAAACACAGTGGGCCGGCTCTTCAGTGGCTGGGTGTGTGATCGGCCGGAGGTGAACACCCTCGTTATTAACAACACTGCACTCATAATCGGAGGATTGTTCACTGTTTTGAACCCCCTTCTGGACACATACAGTCTCCTTTTAGCATACGCAGCTATTTTTGGGTTTTCTATAGGTACGTGTATCTTTGATTTAGTTGTCAAATAAAATGCACGTCTGAATTGTTTATAGTTTATACATATAAGTGAATTAGCACAATTTGCTTAACGCTGTAAATCAGGAACTCTGTATGAATTAGTAGTAGTATTAAAATCAGAGGCTAGATTTATTTGTACAAAACTAAACATAACTGTAAGCACTTCTGTGTTCCATTAACAGTAACCATTCAATCTTTTTCGAATTCTTAGGATATTTATTTACACTAGAATTTCCAAAAATTCTCGTATAATTTTAGAATTATGTACAAACAAATGCTTGTTCATTTCGGAAAATAACAACCAATAAGAACAGGCAGTTCTATGGCGAAAACAAATTAATCATTGAGAATTTTGGGGTTGGTATTTGAAGTAATAACAGTTTCACTTGCACGAATAAAAATTTAAAATATTTTCGAAAAACTTAAACGTTTTCCATTACAAGAAACTCGATAGCGTTTCAAGTAACGGCACTTAGTCAGTGTGCAATAGAAAACAATGAAACTTAGAAAGCTTTATAGATGTTTCAGCAAAGACCACAGTTTAAAGCAGGGAAGAGGTATGATGATGTATATCTTCAAGCTTAGTACTTCTGAGAATGAAATTCTTGTTTATGTATAAATTGAATGGCTAGTAGCTCAAAATTTAATAACTTGTGCAATGAATACTGATTTTTGAATGACGTCACAATACTACAGTAACTGTTGCTGTGAAGGTTAGAAAAATTCAAAATATTAATATATATGTCATAATTTTAAAAAAAGAATTTTTTCTTATGATTTTAAAGCAATTTGGATTGTGCTCTTACGTCATACAGCATAAAATCTTAATTAAAACTGTGTTAACGTTCAAAGTGTTGATTTAAAAGCAGATACACGAAAATATGTATTGCACAGATTTGTGTTTAAAGCTGCAAAAATATATTGATTATTAAAATGCAAAAATGGGAAAACAGTTTGAACTTGCTAAGAAAATGTGATTTCGCAATTAGAAACACGTCTATTTCTAGTTGTACTTATGAAAAGAAGCGTTTGTTAGAAATTAGGCCCGACATGGCCAGGTGGTTAAGGCATATGACTACTAATCTGAGGATCGCGGATTCGAATCCCCGTCACACCACGTATGTTTGTCCTTTCAGCGGTTGGGGCGTTATAACGTTACGGGCATTCCCACTATTCTTTGGTGAAAGAGTAATCCAAGAACTGACTGGGGGTGGTGATGATTAGCTGCTTTCCCTCTAGTCTTCCTTTCACTGCTAAATTTTGAAACGGCTATCTCAGATAGCCCTTGTGTAGCTTTGCGCGAAATTTAAAAACAAACAGAAAAATTATTAAAAATGCATTCATCAAATTTTAATTTCCAACGCAGATGAATTTTTTGTTTTTTCCAACTCGACCTATCGGACCTATCGAACGTAACTCTCGATATTTTCATGTTTTTGGTTAGGTTTGAATTTCGCGCAAAGCTACACGAGGGATACCTGCGCTAGCCGTCCCTAATTTAGCAGTGTAAGACTAGAGGGAAGGCAGCTAGTCATCACCAGCCACCGCCAACTCTTGGGAATGATCGTCACATTATAACGCCCTCACGGCTGAAAGGGCGAACATGTTTGGTATGACAGGGATTTGAACTCGCGACCCTGGGATTACGAGTCGAGTACCTTAACCACCTGGCCATGCAGGGCATATTTGCATGCTATTTTTTCTAATTTTTTTTGCTTAAGAAAAAAACGAACAGAAAGGCTTAATGTGAAAGGTTATTATAACTCTCATTCTTTTGTTTAAATCTATAATGTGCACTTTCGGCTGAATAATAGTAATTTTTTCAGTATTATACATTAACTGCTTAATTAATAACGTCGTTTGTTTACAATGATTTCCTCTACGTCAAGTCATATGTTTATGAAATTCAAATTATATATAGAATAATTAAGGCATTCAAATGATATGCTAACTTGTTTATTCATAACGATGCTCCTACTGAATGTTTTGTTTCTTTTTGTTTTATAAAGCGTGCTTTGCCGCCCTTCGATCGGTTATCACTGCAGAAATTCTTGGTGTTGAAAAACTGACTAATGCTTTCGGACTATTGCTGTTATTTCAGGGACTTGCTTCCTTTATAGGAGCACCATTAGCAGGTACGTATTGCTATTCTATTAAAGTATATCTAATTTTGTTTGAAATTCTTACTGGTCTTTTTAATGTACGTTTTCCTCTGTCACGAAACTTGTTTGGCCACATTTTTTGCTATACGGTGGAAAGTAGTTGTGGACCTTTTGTTGTAGGAAACTTTAAAACTGTATGTAACAAAAACACATTTCAGTTATATTAGGCGCATAAAAACTACAAAAACGTTTTAGAAAAAATCAACCAAAAACAGCTGTGGTACAATGAAATAAAAATTTTAAGAAGACGTTTTGATGTTCAATATGTTTTGGGCTGGGAAACCCTTCCTCTGGTGAATTTAGAACATTAAAGCAGAGGAAGGGATTCCCAGCCACAAAAATTGTGAACGTTAAAACGTCTCTTGGACATCAGCCATTTTTCTTAATATAAGTTTTTTTCACTTTCGTGTTTTCGATTACTGAACTATCCTGTCCAGTTATTAGAAGATCATTGTAATGTTCAATATTAGAAGATGAAAACATGTCCAAGAAACGACTCAATTTAACCAAATGAAATTAAACAATGAATAATATTATTTCATTCAGTAACCTGAATCGTTTTATCTAATATTACTTAATTATTAGATGAATGAAAATGTTTTTTTGAAAGAATTAAAGGATTCCACTTCGGAATCCCTTTTGTGACGAGAATATTACAGATACTCTCCTTTATCAGGTAGCTAAACAAACTAATTACCGTTTGAACAAATCTAATAAAAAATAATGTTAGTACAATAATAATACGATTCTATACGTACAGTGTATTTTAATATAATTCCACGACTTTAAACGACGAATCACAAAACCATGTAGACTATTTAAAAACAAAAAAAAGAGAGAGAGACAAGGCGTGGCCGAATGAATAGAGTGGTCAGAGTGTAAGTCGTAGGATTAAATTTCACTTACTCTTTTCACAAAATTTTGCTCTGAACACTGGGGCCGAGGGTGTGCATAAGAATGACGTCAAATTACTCTCTTAGATCAGACTAGAGTAAATGGAAAGTTTATGTGTGTTGCTGGTTGGGTGCATTCTCTTGAGTCTATCAGTTCAGAATTACAAATGACAACGTGCAGTTTGTTATATAGCTTTTAGTGGAAACCCGAAACGACAAAAGGGAAATATTTTTAATGAGATCTTAAAAAATGTTTTGCCAACTCTTTCGAGTCCCGTTGGGTTACGACCGATAGCTTGAAACAACCTGATCTAGTATAGTCTGTTATCTTTCTTATGCCATGTTCTATCAACATATTGTGAAAATAGTTTGAATATACATGGTTGGCTGAAAATAGGTTTTAGTATAAACGTGTAGGTAATGGGAGAATTGTACAACCAACGTTTTGCCAGTCGGTACAGGTGTATAAAGACATATTTATGGAAAAAAAAACGAGGCTTTAAAATGGCATTGATAACATAGTTGTTTATCACGTGACGTTATTGGAAATTACACTCACTTATTAAGCAGTAAGAGTGTTACAACAACCCTAGTGTTAACACTTGAGCAAAATGATGCATGTCTGTCATGTTCTATATCAATTGTTGTTGAAACGGTCAAAACCATACTAAAAATTTGGTACGACTTGCGTATTAGACGGCGTATTAAAACTTTAATTAAACTAAAGTACAGAACAACGTTTCGACCTACTTAGGTCATCCTAACCTGAAGATGACCTATGAAGATCGAAACGTTGTTGATGTATTTTAGTTTAGTTAAAGTTTTAATACCCACACCAGCTCTCTTTAGAATATATTTTTACTTCAGATGGATTTCTCGTCATCATAAAAATTACTGTGTTTGGTATTGTCTTACAGCGTCACGTATGGTCCTTTATTCGCAAATAAGTTATATATATATGTAGTATGTCTCATGGCCAAAAAACAAAACCCTGCAGGATACATTGTGTGTTATTAACAGGAGTGATAGTTTATTTTCTCTAACTCAGACTGTGGTAACCAAAACTATTACATATTTTCAGTGGGCATGGCCAATCAGATTTTTACTTCACATACCAAATTTAAAATCAATCCATTAACACCTATTTTGATTGAGTTTCTTCTTTTTCTCTTTACTAAAATTATGGAAACTTTATTTGGTTGAAAAACATGCTTAACTCTTATGGATTTCATTTATCAAACTCGGTACATTAATAAATATTTACAAGCTACAATTAGGGGTTTTATTTGATTAAGTGTAAGTTACATGTTGGGAGTTATATAACAAAAGCCCGGCATAGCCAGATGGATTAATGCGTTCGACTCGTTATCTGAGGGTCGCGAATTTGAATCCCCGTCGCACCAAACATGCTCGCCCTTTCAGCCGCGGGGGCGTTATAATGCGACGGTCAATCTCACTATTCGTTGGTAAAAAAGTAGCCCAAGAGTTGGTGGTGGGTGGTAATGACTAGTTGCCTTCCCTCTAGTCTTACACTGCTAAATTAGGGACGGCTAGCGCAGATAGCCCTCCTGTAGCTTTGCGCGAAAATTCAAAAACAACAACAATATAACAAAAATTGCTCAAATGTAACAAAAATGTTTGCGCACCCGCTATGCAAAACGTCACGTGAGCTATTGGTGGAACATTTTTATAATAGCTTAACTTAACAGTAGAAGTGAAACATTTTAATTTTTCATCATTTAGATTAATTAAAGACGGCTAATTTACAGCAGGAAAACTATAATGTGAAATGACATGCAAATGTATAAGTAGTTGTTAGGTCAAGCAAACTAGTTTAGCAGTCTCTAGTTTTAGTTTTCAAAAGAATCACAAGAGTGGACGGTTATATTTCATTGGCAACTTTTCAGCACAGATTTTCTAAATTTTCTGAAATTGTCTTAATTAAAGAGCGTTTAGCGTCACGTGATATTAGCTTAAGCAATTAACGTAAATAATGATGCTTGATACGGCTGTACCGATTACGTGGAAGTGAAAACAATAAATTATTAGTCTACATTCCATAATGTTAGTATAAAGGAAGCTATTTTATTTACCCACCATCCTGCCCAAAATTGAATAAAAAGTCCCACCTGTATAACTAATGAATGAATATTTGCTGTAAGGTTTTTATCAATGTTATGACTACAGCTACCAGTTTGGCTGCCAACTTTGGTTTCATTATTTTATGTCGCATGCTCAACCCTATTTTGACCACACATGTTTTAAAAACTAAAGTGTTTTTGATAAGGTATAACCTTACAAACTGGCAAATGCCCTACACACTTATACCTAAATCCATTTCGTTCTAGCCCTGCAATTGTGAATGTGTGTACATGTAACTATTAACGACTTAGTGAATCATTATAAGTGTCTTTTGTGTAATTAATTAATATATTATTTTTAACTACCCTATGCTGAATAATAATGATTTATTGAGCTTTTATAAGCGATTATGCGACCTAGCTTTCAACGGTTTTCAGTTTGGTCTTAAGACGAGAAGTCTAAGCTCGATTTTAATTTGTTTATTGAATGCATTTCAACACTAGTGAATTATTAGTATTTGTTTATTAATGTTATTTACTCCAGATAAACGACAAATGAAATTTTTTCTTCAGAATATTTTTGTCTGTTATCAAACTACTGGAAAACAGGATATCGGTTACAACTACCTTTTTTGCTTCTAATTTTTAAAAGTTTAACAGATAAGTTTTGGGTATCTCACAGTCTTATTTCTTTTTGTTTTCTTTCGCAGGCATGTTCTATGACATTACTGGAAGTTACAATGCGTCATTCTATATTGCTGGCAGCGTCATTACCTTGTCAGGACTCATGTGTGTTCCTCTTTCATTTATCAGTCGATGGGAAAATAGTCGTGAAGAGAAGCGACAAGGCTTGATGTCAAGCAGCTCTTTTTCAAATCCACAAACGAATGGTAAACAAACAGCTAATGACTCCGCCACATGCGTATAAACAAAACAAAACAACAACAACCAACACGAGAACCCACTGTGTTAGTGAACAACATAATGTTAGTTTTTCTCCCTTGAAATACTTCAGTATAGCTCAGACGATTTTATTATAACGTTTAAAAGGAGCAATCAGAATGTGTTGAAACATTGTTCGTGCTTACCTCGACCCGTTATTAAGAATGCATAAAAGAAATATGGGACTGTGATAACTCGTATTATGTTAGACACCTAAACCTAGTAAAAGAATATCTTCACGTTTTAGAAGTGGTATAATTTCACTGATTTGTTCAGTAGAGCCTGTGGGTTACTGAACTTGGATGCCAACAGGATGAATAGAATAACCGGTGATAGTTTAAGTGACTTTTTTTTCTTCACAAGTTCTGGAAATAGAATCAGCAGATGCGTAAACAGGAATAAACAGAACAAAATATTCTGTTTATGAATGTGGAAGTTATTTATCTAAGTATTCAATGAAGATGAAAAACAAATCTCTTAAATAAACTTAAGCCTACTGGTTGGATGTAGAAACTGTGATGATTGTGTTGTAACTACATCTAGAGATCATCCTTTCTTAGCTTCAAAATGTGCGCAGTTTATAGATTCCCTGTAAACTATACAACAAGCGTTTACGCTTTGTACAATTAAAAATAGTAATCCTTCGATGTTATATAACTAACTCTACACTAGCGTTATCTGTTAGACATAGTAACTGCTCCGTAGGAGCAGCTTCTCTTTATTTTTCCTTTAGTTGTTGTGCAAACAATACATTTTTTTCGAAATGTACTGATATCACAAATAGTATATAACCTAAATAACCAGGAGAGTGCATCACAATTTTCAACCATTACAGTTTCTTTGTTGTAAATTATGATCTTTTCAAAAGTGTTCTACATACCCAGTTGAACACTTTTCGGACTTGAATCCCCTAACTTTTGTTTGACTAGACATCCACTGACTCAGATTTTTTTGTAATGCTTGCTTGTAACATTTATATTAACTTTATGTTTTTTGTGAAAACATCGTAAATTTGATGAAAAGTTTAGTGCGAGTCAGATTCTATTACAGAGTAAAAGAACGTCTTACCTCTAGTTTCAGTAGAATTTAATGCTTCTAATAATAACTTGTTTATCTATCAACAGAAATGTTCTATTTTTTAATCTAATGTTGTTTCATATTTTTAAAAAGTCTACAGCGGTTTTGGTATTTTATTCTTTTATTTCATTTCCTTTCCATCTTTTACTGGATTTTATTTTAAAATGGTGTTGTTTGCCATACTTTGCGAAAGTTTTAAATTCACTATTTGTAAAATTGATAAAACTGACAAAATTTTATATCGACATTTCGAACCCTTTGAAATGTACTTGGTTGTAGAACGTGAATTAAACAAATATTTTTTCAAGTGTTATGTTTTTGTTCTTGACCACTAAAATAAACACAATTTGAAGTAATTTTCTAATAAAATCTTATAAATTAACGTTTTGAAACAAGAACAGTGTCTTTATGGAAGTATTCGGATATGGTTATTTCTTATTAAATATTGTTTAGAAAGAGATACCAAATTTATTTATCAAAACTTACAAAGTAGAATCGCCAGAAACAATCTGTAAAATATTTTATCTGATGTGTTGCTTACAACCAAGCACTGACCGAGTTTTAAACAATATGATATTTTATTCACTTACAGCATTATATTTAAGGTGTTGTTATTATTATAGTATTTCAGGTCAGATTAATTTTTAATTAATTGCTATTTTGAAAAAAAAAACACCTCTGGGCACTCTGTACTAATATTATTGTGTAGATGGCATTTTCTGCATCTATGGTTTGTTGCGTAGGACAAAATCCCATAAATTGATTAAGTAGTAGATTTAGCAATCGTAAAATCTTTTGCCACTGAGTGTTTTACACACCATCTCGTATTTCTGCGAAATTATAACGTACACATGACACATACTCATATATTAACACACAAACTTACTTAATTCTTACAAAATAATAGGCCCGGCATGGCCAAGCGTGTTAAGGCGTGCGACTCGTAATCTGAGGGTCGCGGGTTCGCATCCCCCTCGCACCAAACATGCTCGCCCTTTCAACCGTGGGGGCGTTATAATGTGACGGTCAATCCCACTATTCGTTGATAAAAGAGTAGCCCAAGAGTTGGCGGTGGGTGGTGATGACTAGCTGCCTTCCCTCTAGTCTTACACTGCTAAATTCGGGACGGCTAGCACAGATAACCCTCGAGTAGCTTTGCGCGAATTTCAAAAATTAAACAAACAATACAAAATAATAATTATCCGACATTTCTGCAGTGACCATACAGGACTTGTTGTTGACAGAGAGGTGGAAGGATCGATCGGTGTTGTCTTTCACGTTTAGCCGTGAAAGCATTATTAAAGTGACAGTCAATTTCTTATGCGGTTGAAAGAGCAAGACAAAGTCCCTAGGGATGGCGCTTACTAACTTTCCTTCCTCTGTTCTTTGGTTCTTTGAACTCAACGTTTAACTTACGTGCCTACAAAATTGACAATACTAATACCAAGTAGTTTGGGCGCTCGACTCGCAACTGAGGGTTGCGGGTTCAAATCCTCCTCACATAAAAAAATACTCGTCCTTTAGTCGTGAGGGCGTTATAGAGTGACGAGTAATCTCGCTATTTGTTGGCAAAAGAGTAGCCCAAGAATTGGTGATGGATGGTGTTAACTATCTGCCTTCTCTATAGTCTATCACTGGTAAACTTGGAATGTGAAATACAAAACATAACATGCTCCACAATCATATCTATAAATATTAACTCAAATAAAAAAATCAAATACAATCATTCAGAATTTGTTTCGAGAAAAGAAATGAAATGTTGGATACAACAAATTTGCAAACATTGTGTGTTGCTTCCTGTGAAACGTTATAGTGTTAGCATGCGATAAGGTGTGAAAGGTGTTTGAAAAAGATAATTATTTAGATTTATTTGTTATCCAATTATTGTAACCAAATGTATTTAGTTGCATTTGAAGCTATAAACACAAAAACGAAGTACAAATATAGATTATAACTCTGAAACCTTTATTGAATAAAATGTATATTTGATAGTCAAGAAATTTTTTGATAAAACTAACAATTACTAAAAACTTCTTAAAATCATTTAATGTAATATCGTCATTCATATTAAATTCTGAAGTCAGTTTTAAAGTAAAGCTGATTTGGATAATACTGTTCTCTTATTATTACGTATTTGGGATAAAAAGTGTGAATAAAAGGTGAATGTTTTTAATGCTTTGGCCGTATATCTATCTATAAATTTGTCTGTTTTCGTAAAAACAAACGTAGTTTATAGCATTAAACTAAAGAGCAGGTATTAATTGAGAATATTATGGAAGATGGTTCTCTGTTTTAATGTGAATTGTACAGAGAACGAACTAGTCAATAAAGATATTATAGAACAATATAATAAATCTCTGTATTGAAGGCTCAGTTTATGGTTCTTACACTGATCGGTAACTACATACAGGTTTCAACTTCACTTGTCTTGTCAATGTGGTATCTGGGACAAACAAACTGCAATACAAACAAAACAAACTGCAACTTGCAGCGGATCTTATGCCAATTTTTAAAAGAATGGACAGAACAATACTCGAAGGAAATTTTGTTTTTTTTTTAAATCTAACGTTTTCTTGCACTAAGACTGACGTGGGACAACGGTAAGTGTATACACTTAAAACACTATAACCCGAAGTACGATTCTTTGAGACAAACATTGCATATTATCTGGTGTGGCTTTTGCTCTAAAACAAACAAAGACCGACACTCGTTTTCTATGCAGTCTTTGTTCAGAGGAGCTGAAGGTGTTTTTTGCTTGTTTGTTTGTTATTAGCACAACGCTTTGTCCACCGCGGAGAACTGAACATCGAATTTTGTCGGAGGACACTAGAAAGTGAAGTCTAGCTTGTTTTTGTTTTTTTAACTTATGGCATAATTAATATTATTTCTAATTCATAGTAATGTTATTATTATTTTGTAATTATTTTGGGAGTATAGTGATTAACATGGTTCAATTATCTCAGGACCAGATTGTGCAATTTTATATTAAACAGCTATAACTGATATTGACTTTCGATCAAAGCAATCCTCAAACTTAGAGTAAAACTAAATATAAATTTAGTAAAGAGTATAGCTAAGTTAATATAATTTTCTTGCTTACACAGTTAAGTAGTTTTAACAGTTGGTTACCTTAGCTGTCAATAAGCGTTAACGCCTTCGACTCGTAATCCGAGGGTTGCGAGTTCGAATCTCCGTCACACCAAACATGCTTGCTCTTTCATTCGTGGAGGCATTATAATGTGACGGCCAATCCCATTATTCGTTGGTAAAAGAGTAGCCCAAGAGTTAGCGGTGGGTGGTGACGACTAGCTGCCTTCCCTTTAATTTTACACTGCTAAATTAGGGACGGCTAGCGCAGATAGCTCTCGTGTAGCTATGTGCGAAATTTTAAACAAACAAACAAATTATCTGAATAGAGGGCCGATGTTTAGCTATTTTTAAACAGAATTTATCAAAATTTTGCTTTTCGTGTAATAATACGTGTCAAATGCATAAGCATAAATGTACTGTTACTAAGAAGAAAGACATAATGCTTTTAAGCATTCCATGAAAATCATCTTACATGAGAGCAGGAGATTCTGTCATGTATTTCCCCTTTACCAATATACTCTTTTTTTTTTTCGGTTTTCTATGTGTGATTATAATTGAAGTCCTGACATTTTGACTTTTTTTATACAAACGAAGAAACATTTCTGCCAATAATATGAATTCTAGCACTTTAATTCGTGGTTTCTTTTAGAATTACGTAAAAATAATAGTTTCATAATAACATGTTTTCACAAAAAATATTTTTATGCATGTTTTCTTTACAAAACGCACAACAACAATAGTTTTTTTAAAACGTTGTACAGAATAAAACCTAAACTTTTGTTCAGCCCTATATTTAATTAATACAATCAATGACCTTGACAGCTCGCCAAACTACTTGATTACTTTGTAAGTTTAACTCAAAGATAATATTTAGAAACTTACACAAGCTCGGTATATATGTGATTTCGATGTAAAATTAAATCTTTAAGACCGAAGAAGGTCGAAACGTTTTGCTGTACTTTATATTAATTAAAGTTTTAATACCAATACCAGTCCTCAGAAGAAAGTTATGCATCATTCGTATTTCATTGATTTTTTATTGAAATAAGGTCAAATTTGTTTTTCTGTATAAACAAACAAATATGTAAATATAATTATTTCCTTAAATAAGACAAATTTTAACACTTTTATTAGAGATTTTTTTCTTAACCTGTGGTTAGAAGAAAACTGTTATTATGATTAAAAATGTGTTCCCTAACAATTTTTATAACAAGCTACAGATGGCAGCACATATTTGCTATTTTTATGGCTTGAAAGTTATAGGACAAAATTATCGGCCAATAATAAAAAAAAAAGACAAACATTTTTCAGACAAAAAGTAACTAGCTGCACATCCCCAAAATGTCCTTAGTTCGTACGCAAAGTTTCAGGTGTCTACGTTTTTTGCTGTTTGAGTTATGATGTTTATTCACTGATACACGCAGGTTGTGGTTGGAAGACCATTATTATACACTCTTTTACTTCTTGAAAATCCTTAAGGGACTAAAGAAAGAATGTAAGGTTCAAAAATATAATAGGCATAATACAAATGTCTTACGACAAGTTTAATTAAACATGTTTTTTTAATAGGTTTCGACACCTGTGGTCAGGCAGAACACAATTTCTCATTCAGTGATGTCGAGAAACCCACTTGTTGAGAAATTTATATGCAAAAACGGCTCGTTTGGGTTGAGAAAATATTTTACATAGAAGAGCGAACAACGTTTCGACCTTCTTCGGTCATCGTCAGGTTCACAAAGAAAGAGGTAACTGACCGAAAGCAGACCACATGTTTGAAAGTGGTTGTGTAACTGAGTGCCGGAATGTAGAGGGCGGTATTAGATGTTTGAATATATAATTTTATTTATTCTATTATATTAATATAGGTATAAAGGCGTTCCTTTATATTGGTTTATTTTGGGTTTAAGTTGTTGTATAAGTAAGGCTTCTTTAATTTTGCGTTTGTTTCTTTATTTAGTATTTGAATGTTTTCTATGGTTATGTTGTGTTTATTTGACTTGTAGTGTTCGAAAATGTGTGAAGGTGACTTTTTTATGTTCTTTGAATCTGGTTTCCATTTTTCTACTTGTTTCTCCAATTTCGAAGTCGTGGCAGTTATCACATTGTATTTTATAAATAATGTTGGTGTGGTGTTTGTCAGTGTAGTTTTTACATAGTATAGACCTCAGTTTTGTGCCGTGTTTTTGAATAAATTTGGTATTAACTGGAATGTAATATTTTGTTGCTAGTTTTTGCCAAATGTTGGTTATTTGTCTGCTGATGTCGGGAATATATGGTATGCAGCAGTATATGGTTTCGTGATTTTTTGATTCGTGAGATATATTTACTTTTGTTGGTTGATTTTGCTTTCTGTCTAGGTGTGTGCGTATAATGTTTTCTACGGTTTGTGGAGGAAACTTATTGATGTTGATGAAGTATTGTTTTATTTTGTCTAATTCATCGTTAATTTTATCTGGTAGTTTTATGGCTGTGTTTATTTGGTTTCTTAGTATGTTGAGTTTTTGTTTTGTTTCATGTGCTGAGTCCCAAGGAATGTATAGACCAGTATGGGTGGTTTTTTCGGTGGATTTCTGTTTTGAATTGTGTATCGGTTCTTGTAATTTTGAGGTTAAGAAATGATATTTGATTGCTTTCTTCCTGTTCATGTGAAGTTAATGTTGGGATATATAGAGTTAATGTGATTGAAAAAATTAAGTATGTGTTCTGTAGATTTGAATCCCGCAACCGTGTCATCTACATATCTGTACCAGTATAGTGGTGGATGTAATGCTGTGTTAATTGCTTGTGTTTCAACTTGTGTCATAAATATATTGGCTAGAACTGGTGATACTGGGTTGCTCATGCTTAGGCCATTTGTTTGTATATAGTTTTGGTTGTTGAACATGAACTTTGTCTTTATCGTGGTGAATTCTATGAAGGTTGCTAACTGGTTACTGGGAATGTCTATAGTTGGGTTAGGGTCTCGGATATAGAGTTCTAAGGCTATCTTGCAGGCTTCAGTGGTTGGAACTTCTGTGAAGAGGGATATAACATCGAAACTGGCCATTAAGGCTTTATGATTAAGTTGATTTAGATTAGACTTGAAATTAAAAGAGTCTCTGATGAATGAGCTGGCTGATGTTACATATTTGGAGAATGCCCATGCTATGTATTTACCAAGATTGGAATTAAACGATTCATATGTGGACATTATTGGTCGTAATGGACAATCTTGTTTATGAGGTTTGTGGATGCCGTATATTTGCGGTGTGCGTGAGTCGGTTTTACGTAGGTAGGAATAAAGTGTTTGTGAAATTGTGTTGGCTTTTTTCATTTGTAGTAGCAATTTGTTCAGTTGCGTCTCGTGTGTCTTTGTTGGATTTGTGTGTATTGGTTTAAATTTGTTCGTGTCTGATAGGATGTTATTCATTTTTTTGGATGTATTCATTCGTGTTCATTATGACTATAGCGTTACCTTTATCTGCTTTTAGAATTTTTATGTTTTTGTCTTGTTTTAGGTTTTTAATGGAATTAATGTCTCTTTTTGTAAGGTTGTTTTTTAGTTTTCTGTTTTGTGAAATTATGTTGATGGTTTTGTGAGAAAATTCTTTGAAAAAATCGTTTAAGATGTTGTTTTTAGGTGTTTCTGGAAAATATAAATTTGTAATTTTACCTGGGAAGTTTGCCTGTTGGATGTCACTAAAATTATCTAAGTTGTCGTCTTTCTGTTGGTTGTTTTTGGTTGTTTCCTTGTTTTTGTTCTCTGTAGAAAGTATCACAAGTCTCCTGGCTAGGTCTTCTAAACATGTTTTGATTTCTATGGTTGGAATGTACCTAGGTGCTATTGCGAAGTTGAGTCCTTTGTTAAGTAGATGTATCTCGTCAGTGTTTAATTGTCGGTCGGATCTGTTAATTATGAGGTTAGTCAACGGTTTGTCGTTTTGGTGTCTTTTCTGTTGTTTGCATCTTAGTTTTTCTAGTTTTTTGTTGTGGCAGATCTTTTTGTCTCTGTCGTTCTTAGTATTGATTTGGTTTATGTTTCGTTGTATAAGTCCGTAAATCTCTGGTTTAATGCAGCATGCCAGTTGATGGTCTAGGTTCATTTTTTGTTTTTTGTAAGCCATGTAGTTCTTTGTATTTTGTGTTCAACATGGCTTTAAGTAGTTTATACCTATATAGGCTTTATACCTATATTAATATAATAAAATAAATAAAATTATATATTCAAACATCTAATACCGCCCTCTACATTCCGACACACAGTTACACAACCCCTTTCAAACATGTGGTCAGCTTCCGGTCAGTTACCTCTTTCTTTGTGAACCTGACGAGAACCGAAGAAGGTCGAAACGTTGTTCGCTCTTCTATGTAAAATATTTTCTCAACCCAAACGAGTCGTTTTTGCATACAATTTCTCATTGTGTAACTTTGCGCTTAACAACAACGACAGCAAAACTTTATATACATATATAATCTGTTATTATTATTTATTATCGTGTATCACTTTTTAATTGAAAATACTTATATCTTAGCACTAAGTACCCAGTTTATATAATATGATTTTAATATTAATTCAACCATTGTTTTACCCTTGAGGAGTTTGATAGAGACCTGGACACAGGCATTACTTATTTCAATAATCTTCTCTGGGATTTTTTAGTTACAATGTCCAATATAAGTTGATTTCAGTAGCACCTTCTTAGTATTATCTATGGAAGAAATGAACAAGATATTTAAATTTTGCAGATGGTAGTATTTCAACTCTTTATTTTATATCAGTAATTCACCTTGTGTAATCACCATTCTTTATTCTATGCGAGCAAGTCACATAATAAACCAAATTCACATACATTATATAATATTCTGCTCTTTTTATATCTTTTTTATACCCACCAGTGGCTCCGCTGTCAGTCTGCAATCTTAAGACGCTAAAAGTCGGGTTTCGATACTCATGTCTGACAGCTCATTGTATAGCGTTATGTTTAAAAACAAACAAACACAATATTTGTTTACACATATTTGAATATTTACACAAGATATTTTATGTTCGTTTTTCTTTCTGTCACAATCTTTTCATACTACTGATAATAGAGCTACTTCCCTCAAGCAACTACTGTTTGTAAGTATGATTATGAACAATTCCATCCTGAGCAGAGAGAAATATGAGTTTAGGGATAAACATACTGCGAGTTGAGAAAATTTAATGAATTTGTCCATAAAGAAATAACAAGATTGTGAGCAAATGAACATTTGTCCAATTTTTGATAATACAGCATTGACCAATAAGAATGAAACTGAAGGTAATTAATGTTCAAATTGAAAGACTAATAAAAGGGCTATTTCTTAGCTAGTAAGCACAAACTGAAAAATAATGCTGTGCTAATAATGGATCGAATTCTGATAATTATTGTTATAAGTCACCAAAATTACAGCTGACCCATCGGTGCGTTTTTGGGGAGAGCTAGATAAAAGGGTTATTTCTTAGCTAGTAAGCACAAACTGCAAAATAATGCTGTGCTAATAATGGATCGAATTCTGATAATTATTGTTATAAGTCACCAAAATTACAGCTGACCCATCGGTGCGTTTTTGGGGAGAGCTAGATAAAGATATATTTCTAAATCTTTAAATGAGATTTTCCACAGGCTTTATGATAAGAAGCCAGTCAAGAAAGCAACAAACTGAAAGTAGGTTTAAATGAGATTATCCTAAACTTATTCATTTATAAACGGGTTAAGAAGCAAAGCTTAGGGAAGTTTTGCACAAGAACTGATGGGTATCACATTGCAGTTTTTAACCAGCGTTACCGGTAGACATCTATAGAACCAGGTATAATATGTGGTGGTATAGGAATGGTGGTTTGTTTTGTTTTCGAATTTCGCACAAAACTATATAAGAACTAGTCAGTGATGTCGAGAAAACCCACCTGTAGAGAAATATATATGCAAAAACGGCTCGTTTGGGTTGAGAAAATATTTTACATAGAGGAGCGAACAACGTTTCTTAACCTAAACGAGCCGTTTTTACATACATATTTCTCTATAAGGACTATCTGCGTTAGCCGTCCCTAATTTAGCAGTGTAATACTATAGGTAAGACAGTTACTCATTATCACCCACTTGGGTTACTCTTTTACAGTGTGATTTACCGTTACATTATAATACCCGCAAGGCTAAAAAACCGAGTATTTTTGGTGTGACGAGGAATCGAACCTGCGACTCTCAGCTTACGAGTCGAATAGCTTAACCACCTGGTTATGCTGGGCCGTCTAGAAAGGGACAAGGGAATAAACGTTATATTTAAAGCTCTTTGCTGTTTACATGATTAAAATCATACATTTTGTAATAAAAAAATGTGTATAATGTTCGGCACCAACATATATTTATTATCTATTATTACTTGGCAAAGTTCCAATGGAAAATAGTTTAATACCTCTTTCATGAAACTTTATGAAACTTAGACCCTGTTTATAAAGGTCATATTATATGGATTATCCCAGGAGTTCCCCTTACCTAAAAGTTTGAAACCCATGTGACCCCCTACTTAGGGCTTACTATCAGCAGCTTAATTTTTATTTAATTTTCTGTGAAGGAAAGGGTGTGTGTTTTTCGTATAGCAAAGCCACAAAGGGCTCTCTGCTCAGCCCACCGAGGGGAATCGAACCCCTGATTTTAGCGTTGTAAATCCGGAGACATACCGCTGTACTAGCGGGGGGCGAAGGAAAGGGAAAGAAACATCTAAAAAAAATATTTAAAAATTCTGTAATTATTTATTAGCAAATTAAATCACATTGGTCCAACCTGAATTCACAAAAAGAACATATATTTCTTAAAATAATATTAACATAGGTTTGAACAGCTATCCAACCCAGCTAGTGAGATGCCTGATGTTGCATTTCAGCAGCAAGCTGTGAAATTCGTGGCCGAGTGTTTGTTAGAGCCAGTCTCATGTCATCTCCAACATCCAATCTGTTCCTATTCTTTGTTTTTATATTGACAAGAGTGGAAAATCCTGCCTCACACAAGTAGGTAGAAGCAAATGGAACAAGGACACGTAAAGCTATCATGCTGACTTTGGAGTATGACTGATACATAGCGCACCAGAACTGAGTCACGGATTTCACCTTGAAGAGATCACGAGGTGAAGAGTCATTCCTTAGATCCAGAAATTCATCTTGGATATCATCTGGGATGCTGGATACATAAAGTTCAGTACAAAATGGGTTCCTTACCAGGGCCTCCTGTTCCTGTGATAGCTCAGGGAAGTAACGCTCGACTTTCTTTTCTAGAGACTGAAGATGTTCGGTAATCTCATCCTTGAGGAACTGATCCAGTTGGATCTGAGACTCATCCGTCACTCCACAAAGTTTATCAAACATAGCGATGTTTCCAAGATTGGTTTTCCGACGTCAGTTCTGCAGTTTGGAAACGAAGGCCCGAAGACTATCTTGAAAAAGAAGAACATGTGTTTCCCTTCCTTGAAGCTTCAAATTGAGCTTGTTCAGCTGGTCAAAAATATCGGCTAGGTACGCAACCCTTTTATTCCATGCTTCATCTTCGAAGTGAGCTACAAGATCTTTCCTTTCTTGAGTCTCCAGGAATAGCTTTATTTCATCTTTCATTTCAAAGACACGATTAATAACGTTTCCTTTCGACAACCAACGTACTGCTGTGTAGAAGAGAAGGACTTCGTGGTCAGCATTCATGTCTTTGCATCGTTCTTTGCATAGGCGAGTGTTGAGTGCTTGAGTCTTCACATAATTTACAATTTTGATTACAGATTCAAGCACTTCCTGCAGAGAGGCAGGGAGAGTCTTACTGGCGAGAGCATATCGGTGAATCATGCAGTGGATGCCCTTTGCTTGAGGTGCGAGCTTCTTCACTCTCGACTGGAATCCTGATTTCGATCCCAGCATAGCCGGTGCCCCATCCGTACAAACCCCACACACGTTTTCCAATTGAATATCTTCGTCTTGAAAAAAAGTAGAAACATTTTCCATTACATCATCAGCTTTTGTTGTGGTTTCAAGTGCACTGCAGAATAAGAATTCGTCTTTGATGTCACCTGAATTAATGTATCTCACGAAGACAAGCAACTGTGAACATGAACTTACATCTGTTGACTCGTCGAGCTGAAAGGAGAACAAAGGGGAACCCTTGATTTCAGTCAAAACCTGTTCCTTCACATCCATAGACATTTTAGAAATGCGCCTCTGTATAGTATTATTTGACAGGGATACTTGCTGCATCTTCTTTGCACTGGGTTCTCCAAGAATAAGATTTACTGCTTTCATCATGCAGGGTTTAAGAAGTGTTTCTCCAATCGTGTGAGGCTTTTTTTGTTTAGCAATTTCGAATGCAATCTCATATGAAGCTTCCACTACGGCTGCACTCTGCTGCTGAAACGACCCACTTCTATCGATTCTTTGGGTTTTAAGACACAGTTCATGCCGTTTGAAGAAATCCAAACCCTTCTTTGCGTGTTCTGGATGTTTCGTCTCGAGATGGCGCTTGAGTTTTGATGGTTTCATTGACTCTGCACTCAGGACAGCAGGGCACAAAACACACTGTGGTTTCTCGATGCCGTCGTTGGCGAGCACAGTGGTGAAGCCAATGTTGAGATAGCATTCTGAGTATCTGCGCCGTTTAGCCATGGACACAACTCACCTCTACTGCTTACTTATCTCCTTGTTAAAATAAAATAAAAATGTTGAATAATGAACGCTTTGGCAACTGTAGATCTTACACTGACTACTTGTGGGGGGGTGCAGGTAGAGTAATGATGGGGTAAGTATTGGGAGGGAAGGGAGCATGGCCAGTCGTGCGATTCGTCATCCACCAATCAGCAACGGACATGTGACTCACGTGTCGACAGCGAGCACACACACACTTAATCACAGCTAAACAGACACACAAGCATACGTACATGCGCGTGTACTCACATACTCGCTACTCACTAGTACACACATACATACAGTTGCAGACACATACACATTCACATAGGCACATTCACTCACAGGCACGCATACATACACCCATAATATCATAATGACCCCAGGGGGTCGCGAAGCCTTGGCAGGGGGGTCGCAACCCACCGGTTTTGGAACCCCTGGATTATCCCAATAAGTGCATTTAAGTCTACCTCAGTGTCTCAGCGGCTTATACACTAAAAATCAACATTCTGTACCCGTGGTGGACAAAGAACAGATAACTCATTATGTCGTTTTTTTGCGCTTAAACACATACGAACTGTATTTCATTCGCTTGTGAAAATATGCCAAACTTTTGTGTTAGCTTAATTGCCATCGTAACAGCAACTTCTTTTTTTAATGACCTCATATGGCTAGTCTCCTGCTGGTACAACGGTAAGACTACGGATTTACAACGCTAAAATCAGGGGTCGATATGGCTTTGCTGTACAAAAAAAACAAACAAACACAAACACACTCATATGGCTAAGGTTTTGTACTACACTTTGGAAGTTTTTACTATTACATAAATAGATTTCAGAAAACTTCATTAGTTATTCTTCTGAACTACTGAGAAAACCAATATGTGAGAACTCTTAAATGTGTCGCGGGTTTAATACAAAATTCTGTAATATGTGATAGTATTACAACACTTTAATTCATAAGTAAAATGTGTAAATAGTAATATTAGTATGTACGGAAGTAATTTATATGACTCTCGAAACGTGAAGAGAGATATCTCAAACTACGTTATCTGAAAAGGAACAATTATTCTGTACGAATATGGTTCAATTCAGTATAAGTATATATATGAACGGGTATGTGTGTGTATTTAGTTACATGTGAAAAAATAACAATCTGTTGAATATTAATTATTTATTTCTTGTTTTTCTTCTATATTTTATTTGATTTATGTAAATGTTTACATTGGTTAGTGAGTGAAGATATAATAGAAAATTACTCCTACAATGTTTATATTGATACCGACTTGTTTTATGTAACGTACTTTAGGTTAAATACACTCTATTCCTTTATAGCTAGTGGCTAAAACTATCTGTAAACTTTTCAGGACTTTGTCAATGTACATTTCTTAATAATGTATGATAGGTATTGTATCTGTATACGGTGAAGATATTCATAAATTATTAAAAAAAAAAGACATAATCATGGGTGTAAATTTCTTCCATGTGACATCTTCTCAAAAAAGATATGATTTAAATAGACCTTTTCAACTTTATCTGTTCTGTAAGCTATGAAAACTGACTTTTTGAACAATATTTCAATCTTGCTTCATCGCTATTAATATGAAGAATAATTTATTGTTAAAACGAAAAAGTTGTTTTGTTCTCTCAAGGACATTTCCTGTCGTTTGAAATGTCGAGGTAAACTGTGAACACAGCTCGAGAAATCAATATTCCAGGAAAAAATGCAGTTATTTAAAATATATGAAATTACACCATATTTAGATAAGACACGTATGGGTATTTCTGAACAGGATAAATAGATAAAACTTAAATCAAAATCTAGGAAATATGTGTCAAAATATTAGATTCGTTTTATAAAAAAATTTCCTGTCGTTTGAAATGTCGAGGTAAACTGTGAACACAGCTCGAGAAATCAATATTCCAGGAAAAAATGCAGTTATTTAAAATATATGAAATTACACCATATTTAGATAAGACACGTATGGGTATTTCTGAACAGGATAAATAGATAAAACTTAAATCAAAATCTAGGAAATATGTATCAAAATATTAGATTCGTTTTATAAAAACATTGTGGGCTTCTGAAATTTAACAGAGAAAAATGCTATAAAAATAAACCCTAAAAATGTCAGACTTTATATGCATTTATTTAAAGTTTTCTAGTGATCCATTGCGAAACGAAGGCTATCAGTAACAACGAGAAATGTGTAAAACGGATTTAGTAATGGTGCTAAGCTCCACAGAACGGAACTTCTAAACCTTTGTTGATATTTGTTAACGTGGCTAGCTGACAAGTAACTGTTGGATATTCTACCTAGAGAGAATGAAAATAGGAGATTTCATTGGTGTTTTAAACTAAATTACTCATTTTGATTCAGACAAACATGAATAATGCTGTGATTATTTTCACTTATATCACAAAAATATAAGCCTTATGAGAAAAATTTACGGGGAAAATATTTACCATTCATTAAAGAGTGAAAAATAATATAATATTATATTATGGTATTATGTTTTATATTTCATTTAATAGTGAAGCCACTTACGTCACGAGAATATAGGCCTCAGGAAAAAATACTTACCATTCATTAATAAAAGTAAAAAAAAAAAAAAGTTATATTATACATTATTTTTCAATTAGAAGTGAAACTAGTTTTAACAATTACTAAATTATCAAATTTAGAGTTTTCTCTGCATACTTTCCATTACAAACGCTACTAGTAAGTAAGACTCGTATTTTGTACTTATTGAATGGAACTTTTCTTATTAGGGATGTGTCTTGCATGGTGGACAGTTGATCTAAGAACGCCAAATAATCTAAGATTATAAAGAATTAATTGTATTTTGACAGTTTGCACTACTGCTCTCGTTCTTTTTAACAAGACAAATACACACAAGCTGTTGCACGTGTACACGTGTATATAGAAACGCAAACTTGCAAAAGTTCCACATTTCACATCCGTATATTCAACTATCTCAACGTACATGTTTTCTTTATGACGTAGTAAAAAAACAGCTGGCATACCTCTTCGATACTGACGTCACAGAATTTTCATTAGCATTTTTATGGCTCATAAAGAAATCACTATCTATATCTATAAACAAAAAGGTTAGGGATTACATATATATATATATATATATATGAGAACATTTGAGTTCAATTCCATATCATTTCATTATTCTAGGAATAAAACACTTTAGTTATTATTTTGAACAAATGTATCGGGGAAACACTTACTATTGCTTCATAATTATGCCATTCTCTCTTGTTAAGACGTTTTTGTTTCTTTTACATAATGCAACATTTTCTGATGTTTTAACTTGTTAACTTAACTAACCAATTTACAATAAGATGGAATTTTTCATATCTGTGTTAATCTTGGCAACAAGAATAATACTGATCTAGGACCTTCCTGAATTGTTAAATAGACATTACTTCTGAAGTATTATTCAATAATATTTTAGAAATGAAGTTATATCTATGATTGGATATAAAGAGAACTAGCTAATAAAATACTCGGTTGTAATATTTACTTTTGTTGTTAAGCTTTAGGAAGATTATACCGTGTTGCAAATATCTTGGTTAGAATTGCATGCGTTTCAATTTCTAACTAGCCAATGTTTGTTTTGAATTTCGTGCAAAGTTACTCGAGGGCTATCTGCGCTAGCCGTCCCTAGTTTAGCAGTGTAAGACTAGAGGGAAGGCAGCTAGTCATCACCACCCACCGCCAACTCTTGGGCTACTCGTTTACCAACGAATAGTGGGATTGACCGTCACATATAACGCCCCCACAGCTGAAAGGGCGAGCATGTTTGGTGCGACGGGGATTTGAACCCGCAACCCTCGTATTACGAGTCGAACGCCTTTATATAGCTTTGAGCTTAACAACAAAACACGTGTTAAAAAGCAATGGTAACCACAAATGAGATTCGTTTTTAAATGTGCACTTATGCGACATCATGGAATTCTAACAAACTAACAGTCAGCGGACTTAATATTAACAGTGATAAAGCAAAATTAGATAAAATTATACAATCATTTGTCTTGTAACAGAAGAATACAAGTAGCCTGTCTTAATGAAATATTTATAAAAATTTATAATTGTTTGTTTTGAATTTCGCGCAAAGCTACTTTATATGATTTTATAAAAATATGAATATAATGTCCTACGAATTTTTACAAAACTAAGCTAGTGATAAAACTAAGCTATAATGATTGCAATTGAAGATGGGATGAAGAGAAAAGATAATATAACAATTGAGAAAACTCAACGATAAGACTACAACTCAGGCTAATCTGGAATGGAAAGCTAAAATGACTTTTGATAACTCAACTAGAAGAGCTGTCTCTCAGACTATTCTTCCCCTCGGTGGACTCAGCAGATAGCCCAATTTGACTTTACTATAAGAAAACATACATACACACACATACAAACTAATCTGAAAACTAAAACTTAAATCACTCCCGATAAAAGCAAGTTAAAAAAAATTGCTTATTGGAATGAACTGATAGAGAGAATTAAAACAGTTTTTTGAAATACCTTCATTTTCATGAAAGTCAACAACTATTCATTATTTATAACTTGTTAAGGCGTTCGACTCGTAATCCGAGGGTCGCGGGTTCGCATCCCGGTCGCGCCAAACATGCTCGCCCTTTCAGCCGTGTGGCGTTATAATGTGACGGTCAATCCCACTATTCGTTGGTAAAAGAGTAGCCCAAGAGTTGGCGGTGGGTGGTGATGACTAGCTGCCTTCCCTCTAGTCTTAGACTGTTGAATTAGGGACGGTTAGCGCTGATAGCCCTCGAGTAGCTTTGCGCGAAATTCAAAACAAACAATTATATTCCAATATAGTAATAAACAGTTTATGCAAATATTCAGAAGTGTGTGAATATATTTGGCTGATTAGTTTTTCTATTCATATAAATACTCTTTAACAATCATTTGTCAGTCATAAATCTTGTTGTCTAATGTAATAGACGTTCACTTAAGAAACACAACAATTTCACTAGATAAAATCACTGTAGAAGAAACAGTATTTTTTTACGTACTAAATTTTAGGATAGTTTTTTCCCCATGTTGTCTTAGTAGAAGGTGTAGGTTTGGTTTGAATTTCGCGCAAAGATACTCGATGGTTAGTGTAAGACTAAGTCATCATCACCCACAACCAACTCTTGGGCTACTATTGCACCAACAAATAGTGAAATTGATCGTCACATTACAACGCCCCCACGGCTGAAAGGGCAAGCATGTTTGGTGTGAAGGGAATTCGAACCCGCGACCCTAGGATTCCAAATCGAGCGCCTTAACCACCTGGCCATGCCGGGCCTGTGTAGTTAGGAAAAACATGAGATATGATAAGAATAATACATTGGGCTTATGGATTCAAATCTAATATTTTTCCTCACTAGCAGAAAATTGACCACTCTCAGTGAAATAAACAAACAACAAAAACTGAGGTTTATATATTTATTGACTAAACTGAGTTTTAGGACTAGCATGTCTAGAAGTTAATAGGTGACATTTTGTTGTTAATTCACCTCCTCATTTTGCACTGAAACTGCAGTTATCTCGTTCATTCTAACAAAGATGTGCTTGTGGTAAACATATTAAAACATCAATTAAAACATATTATATGTATGAATATAAAGTATTTAGCTCATCATTTATTGTCTCTTCTGACATAATTTGCTGGGATAATTGCGTTGAATGTAAACGTAAATCACTCGTAAATCATGTTTATTGTTGTCATATTTTGTGGTGAGAATATTTTAGCACCCAATATGTGATAATTATTTCATAATTCAGAAGTACAACATGCAAACATTGTACATAGTAATTATGTTGTGCACGACACATTGTTGTTAAATAATTTTCGGTTTCTAAATCTCGGTCTTCGCGTGATTATCTTAACTAGTAAAGAGAATGTTGATTCATAGCTAACCATCATTAAATATAGTTTTAGACGAATTTGCTGGTGCTGGATGAAAAATGTAAAATCAGAAAAATATTTAAAACTTAATGAAATTGTATATCTTATAAAGAAACACAATACATGAAACATATAAATCATAACCACAGCTGGAAATATATCTCTCCAGTTTTGAAAAGACGTGAAATAAGTTTTTATAAGGTGTTTAATGGTAATACAAAAAGTTTCTAAAAGTTTGCTTTCTTAAAATGTTTAAAATCTTATGTTATACAAGAAACCACGTTTCTTTTTATCAACAGATAGCACTTTGTTTTTTTTTAAAGGTAATCAAGTAATAGAACCAAGGTTCATGTGCTGGTTATATTATAAAGTTATTATTTACAATAGTTCTTATACAGTGTACACATAACACAGTTTGTTTGTTTGTTTCTGAATTTCGCGCAAAGCTACTCCAGGACTATCTGCGCTAGCCGTCCCTAATTTAGCAGTGTAAGACTAGAGGGAAGACAGCTAGTCATCACCACCCACTGTCAACTCTTAGGCTACTCTTTTACCAACGAATAGTGGGATTTATCGTCACATTCTAACGCCCCCACGGCTTAAAGGGCGAGCATATTTGGTGTGACGGGAATTCGAACCAGCTATCCTTAGATTGCGAGCAGAGGACACTAACCAACTGGTCATGCCGGGCCAATTATCAAACATAGAACGTCTAATTACAAAGAAACAAACAATAAGGATATATAAAACGAAAAAACATATTGGGAATACACGATCAGTTTAAGACGAATTGGCTCGGCATGGCCAGGTAGTTAAGGCATTCGATTCGTAATCGGAGAGTGGCGGGTTCGAATCCCCATCACACCAAACATATTCGCCCTTTCAGCCGTAGAGGCGTTATAAAGTGACGGTCAATCCCACTATTCAATGTTAATATGTTGGCTCCTTGATAGTTCAGCGGTAGGCCTAAAGGTTTATGACCCTAAATTTTGGTCCAGATACCGACTGTGGTGACAGTGTAGATAGCCCATAGTGGAGCTTTGCGTTTAGCAACGAAAAAAAGCTCATATTTTTTATAACTATTGCGTATTACATTACGATATAGTTTTATAATTAAATATTAGTAAAAGATCATTTAGTAACAAGAGCCAGAGCTATTACTTCACAAATGTTTCGAGCGATTACAAACCGTGTAGATAACAGAGTTGAATGAGGATCGAGTTAATATTCAGAAAGCGTATGAAATGTTACGGAATTAAAGGCTTAAATAAATCAGGAACATTTAATATATCTTAAACATCTTCCAATATTTGACTTTATAAATGTGAAACAGGATTCCGAGTTACAAGGTGTTTAAGGATAACGCATGCCATAAAAGGAAAAAGACGGCCTAGCTCAAGATAGTAAAGGGAAACTGAGTTTACTGGTTAGAATTTTTTTCAAAATGCATGGTATGTTATGCTTTAGTAGAAATATATTTATTTTGTTCAAGTGATTCATATTGTAAGTTTTCAGAGGTTTTCTACACAAATGTAAAACTGGATTTATTCTAGCTTGTTTTATCGTCGTGTTAATCAATAGACTATCTGCGACCATGGGAAATAGAATCCCAGGTTTCAGCGTTGGAAATTCGTGTAGTCAACACTGACCCACTGGAAGGTTTTGCAATAGTCAAGTATCGTAAACAAAATATAGTAGTGATAGACCTGATGGGAGACAGCTAGTCAAAATCATTTACTGTTGTGCAACTCTTTTATCGAATCTGGGCCCGGCATGGCCAGGTGGGTCAAGGCACTCGACTCGTAGTCCGCGGATTCGAATCTTCGACACACCAAACATGCTCACCCTTTCAGCCGTGGGGGCGTTATAATGTTACGGTCAATCCCACTGTTCGTTGGTAAAAGAGCCCAAGAGTTGGCGGCGAGTGGTGATGACTAGTTGTCTTCTCTCTAGTCTTACACTGCTAAATTAAGGATAGCTAGTACAGATAGCTGTCATGTAGCTTTACACAAAATTAAAACAAAACAAATTATCAATCTTTATAATGTTAAAGCGAAAAAGTTTTGAGACACCACTTTTAGTATTTATACTGATTTTGTACTGTAAACATGATAGTATTGTAATATTCTATTTTTCACTTTCACTCTTTTAACTGAACAAATGCTTGTAGTGTTTTAAAGTACCAAGTTACTGCAAGGAATTAATTCTGTGAAATATTATTAAAACGAAAGAACATAGTTTTATTAACACATTATCTGAGATGTACTTAACAATACTGAACAAGTGGCGCAATCAAAACTGTGCACCTGTTTCTGAGAAATTGATATGTGGTGAAGGTGACATAAGATAATTCTGCGCATACTTGCCTTTTATTTAATCGTATGTGTATAAGAAATTATTTGTGTGTGTTTTTCTTTTAGCAAAGACATAAAGGCTATCTGCTCAGCCCACCGAGGGGAATCGAACCCCTGATTTTAGCGTTGTAAATCCGGAGACTTACCGCTGTACCAGCGGGGGCCATAAGGAATTATAAATTGAATTTAAGTTATTAATGTGTTTTAAAGAAATATACAAATACATGCGTATTAAAACTGTTTTTATTTCCTGCACAGGAGTAAAAGTAATAAACCTGTGTATTAAGAGACGCATATTACTGTTAATATTTCTATGATATAATAAAATAATGTTATAAAATAATAAACGTTGATTTGTATTTTCATTACTGAAATTAATAAAGTGGAAATGTTTACGGCACTTATTTACAATATTTACAACTTATATTACAAATTATAAATGCAGGCATCAATTTTATGACATTCTATATTAATTTACACTGTATGTTTGTTTGCCCAAAAAACCTTTCATAGTTTTGTTTCTAGCAGAACTAAAGTTGCTAGGTGGACGTGTTGTAGATTGGATATATTATGGACGTTCTTATCTGTACGTTCTATCCTTAACAAGTCATAATTTCCTAAATATTTGGCCACTAACACTTGTGGACATGTATGATAGCCAGAATATTGCGGTTACTACTTTTGACATATTTACATAAAATGTATGTATTCATTAACAAGATCGATAGTATACAGCCTTGGCCAAAATGTTTATATATTTTGTAATAAATAAAATCACTGTTATTATTAAGATGAAATATAAATATCCTTAGTGCTGTCAAACCGACAAATACGTGTTATATTAAACATCTACTTATGTAATTTGTATAATAAGACAGCAAATAATTTTATCAGACACCTGTAGAAAGATAAGTAACTCAACATTTCATCTATCACAACAAAACATATATAATAACAGATATAACATAAAATGATTATAAATATTTTCTGTAACATTATGCCAGTTCATGTTAAACGTTCAGTAGTTGACTGGTCCTCCTCGTGCTCTCATAACCCACACAAGACGTCGTGGAATGCAAAATCACCATTATTTCATTACAACTTGTCACTAGAAGGCGTTGAAATCCAGATACAGTGGCTAGTTTAAGGCCGTGATTAACAAGTTTCTGGCCCAGCTCTGTCCAATGAGATTATAATCTGCTGTAACGTCGTTCTGGTCAAGATAATTCTGTATAGTGCACACACTGTGGGTAGTGGCATTGTCATCCTGGAAAACAGATTTATTGTCAAACGTTACCCTAACATGTGGAAAAAATATCGTTCCCATGTGATTATTGTAGGAGGAGTCAAATAACGCCCTCTGAAGAGTATAAGGTAGTAAATGATTAAATTACAAAACGTTTTCTGAAGAGTATAGGGTAGTAAATGATTAAATCACAAATAGTTCTCTGAAGAGTATAGGGTAGTAAATGGTTAAATCACAAAGAAAGTCCTCTGAAGAGTATAGGGTAATAAGTGGTAAAATCACAAAGAAGATTTTCTGAAGAGTATACGGTAGTAAACGGTTTAATCACAAAGAAAGACCTCTGAAGAGTATAGGGTAGTAAATGATTAAATCACAAATTCCTCTCAAGAGTATAGGGTAGTAAAGCAATGACTAGTTGGAAGGCTAGCTACTACACAACAACTCCACCTGTTTCTGTAGGACATTTGGAATAAATGTGATAAAGTATTTGTTTAAACTTTTCTTTTCTTTTATTTATGTGCATTTCTAGTGGAATGCATTGTACAATATGCAAATAGTTCTTATGTAATCTCAACTTACGGGATTTACGAGTTAAACATGGCTTTATCTAAGACGTTTTATTTTTTAAGCCTTACATCATTTTGGAATATTTCCCTTTTGAATTCTGTTTTGTTCTTTTCCATACAGTCTGGTGTTTTAGTTTTGAAACATGTACCTTTCAAGAATTCTATACTGTCACGGAAACCTCACTCAACAACAAATAAACATCTATTTTGAAACTATTATTTGTTAAACTTTTCTGTGGTTGGTGAAATCATATTTAATGGTTATAAGTTCAGACCGTCAATATGGGACAGTCTGGGAGAACAGTGTAACGTGCGGGCGAAAACTTCTATTTACCAGGGTAATAAATTCCACTGGTTTCTGGAAATGACACTAGTGGGCACAACATATGGTTAAGCGTACACTAATCTGGCATACTATCATAGGATGGAATAGACAACCATTACCTAGTCACTGAAAGTACAGCTAATAATATAGTGTTGATTTTAGTATAAACGACCATACTGGTATTGCTAGACTTAAAATAGTTGCAATTCTGAGACACCAGGCCCTACATAAGGTATAGAGTGTATACAGCTGTTGTTGTCAATAGCCTTGTTGAAAAATTCCGAGAGACAGGAAAGCAGAATGCCCACAGACGTCAGTGGTCACTATTGTGGAGGCGAAGCGTATCACGATTCTTGGTGAGAAATCCATGTATGATGCAAACAGTGTTCAGAATGTGGCTTGCTAGTTGGTTTATCAAGGTTATTTGCGTAGAAGCTTCATGCGTCATTCTTCATGTCTTATTGCACATTTTTTTTAAAGACATGTCCAGGAAAGATATATTCTTTTATTTAGCAATGACATTTCGATCAAATGTTTTTCGTTAAGTTTGATTTGAAAATGAGTGGCTGTTGTATAGTTGTACATTTTTTTAAATGCATTTTTATGTAAACATATGACACATGATGAACAGTGAACCTATTGACACTAGAAAAGAATATTAAACTAAAACCACATAACAGAACATAACAATATAGTGAACTTAAACGATATAATACACATATCTACACACACAGAAGTATTATATTCGTAAACACACACATACACATACTTATGTATATATAACTGGCAGTCCACACCGTTAGAAACAACAAGAAAATATGATAACATGGTATTGTGAATTAACGCATAACAGAGTAAACCCTTATTTAAAATAATGTTTCTTCATTTATATTATCGTGAAATTTAGTACTGAAACGACGTTCTGGGATTTCAAGTTTTAATCTATCTGATGGGGCATGGGTTAAGAGTAAGGATGTCATATTTTTAGTATCACTGTGGGTAGGAGGGTTGAGGTATCTGGGAACAAGGTGGCCTTTGTTACCATTACAAACAAATGAAATTTATCGCCTAATCGTCTTGATAGCTATCCAGTTTGTAAAAGACCTACATTTAGTGCAGTGGATACAAAAAATTGTGAACTAGGATATATAAGCGAAGCGACCCATAATGTGGTAAGTGTGACTGTTTTTGTGTGTGTACGTGATACATATGTTCACACGTTTTCCCACATTATTAAGTGTGTTCAGGAATTAAAAGTGTGTAAGGTGGTTAGGGCGTCGAGAATCGCAGTTTCGAATCCGTAGGGGCGTTATTACTTGATGGCCAATCCAACTATTCGTTGGTAATAGAGTATCCCAAGAATTGACTGTAGGTAGTGATGACTAGCTGCCTTTCCTGTAGTCTTACACTGTTAAATTAGGGGACGGCTAGAGCAGGCATCTTTCGTGTAGCTTTGCGCGAAATTCAAAACAAACAAATAAATAAAAAAACATATAAGCATGGCACGGTCTGGCATAACGGATTACGTCACCGGTTAACGGAAATGGATTTACGCTGGGGAATTATTCGCTGGCTATCTAACTTTCTGGACAATAGAACGTGTGAAGTAGATGTGAATGGGGCCCACTCAGGGTCCATTTTACCTGAGGCAGGAGTCCCACAAGGAGAGGTAGTTAGCCCTATCGTATTTATCATGTATGTGAGTAATATGCCACTGTCGAACCTAAACTTAGGTTTTGCATCACAATTTGCTGACGATGTAGCGGGCTGGAAAAGTGCCCCCACTCCTTCAATAGCAGCAACAAACCTCCAACCAGTCCTGAATAATTTAGGAGAATACTGTCGGAAATATAGAATAAAAATTAATATTCTGACAAACCAAGTAATACTATTCACCAGATTAAATAAACTGAAAAAAAGATCCACCTAAGTTATACATGAACGGATCACTTTTACTGACTGCTACTTCGGCTAAATGTTTAGGATTAACTTACGATACCAAATTAACGTGGATACAGCATACTTACAATATTCTGATAAGAATCTGGAAAAGAGCAAATTATGCAAAAAGTGTATGTCAGGTAAAAATCAAGGCACATCACCTGATAATATAATAAAAATCTACAAAACATACATTAGACCTATAATAGAATACACATGTCCAGCCTGGAATAACATAATGCAAAAACAATTGCACAAACTACAAAAAATACAAAATTCAATCTTAACTTCAGCTTATAAAGTACCACGTTGTACTTCATCCACATTCATGCACAAGTATGCAAACATAGAAACGATATCTGTAAGACTCTTGCATAATGCACTAGATTATTTTAATAAGAATTGCCATAAAAATGATTTATTATGTGATCTACGTACATGATGAACATAGTCCTAAGTACCTCTCTCCTATCAAGCTGGCCACCATGCACTAGACGCTTAAAACTAGTAAAATATTCATACTTTTGTGTGTGTGTGTATTATTATTATTAATGTTTTGTTTTCATTCTCCTTTTCCGTTAAATATATAAAGGAAAAAAATAAAAGTAATAATCGAAACAAAACATAAATAAAAAAGGGCAAATCAATACAATACATGGACATTGCCCTGAAAAGGACCGGAGTAGTGTGGTTTACTCTGGCCCAAAAGCACTACAACAACAACATAGTAGAAGCCAACATGAAAGTTATGAATGGAGGAAGAGGTCTTGTGCACCTGATCCTCCTGGGTATTTAAAATTTAACATACCCAAATACCCACAAAGAAGAAAAAGACAAACTAGCACGATGCTAGTTTTACCACTGTCTTTGTTCTCAAGACATTTTATAAACTAATGAACATTCTTGGATATGGCAACGTGCACAATGAATGAACAATATTATAATGATTTATTATACGCTCATATTATACCAAAAGTTGAAAGTATGGATGTACTCACTATCTTATATCTATGCAAGATAAGATATGCTTCACATTTACAACCCATAAGAGATCCAAGTTTTCAGGCACCACTTCTATCAGGCTGTGCAACCATGATACTTCTGACGTCATTCCCCTTTTGGTTGTGAGGAGGCTTTATGATGATGTGGGTGTATCGCCATAACCAGTTAATTATTACAAAACAGAAGGATGTTACTACAACAAAGATGTAGGCGATTCTTGAGGTGGTACTGTGTGTTGTTCCATTGTAAGGATTAGCGCAAAACATTTTCTTTGTGTGTTACCCAGTTCGTCCTATAGACTGTTTTAAATACCTAAACTGACTTTATAATACCAACCTGTATTTTACATGATAAAGCAGCACTGCTGTTACTATAAACAAGACATTGAGGACGTACTCACTTCTTCAACTGTAATTGCTACTCGTACCCAACGTACATATACGATTCATGAAGAAAAATTGTATTTCTTTTATTTGCAAACATCTTCTGAACAAATGACTGTGTGCGTGATTCAGGTTAACTGTTTATGTGTGAAACAGTGCGCCTCTTCTAGTGCAAATGGATTTACTGGCGCGTTTCTTTCGTCATGTCTTGGTAATTTCTATATACAAATACTTCTGGAAGGTCAGAGTTGAAACTTGTAAAGAAATAACATATACATATTAATAAATTCTCAAAACGTATTAATTATGTTCTCCAACAGGACCATTTCATATATAGTTACATCATGGCTCCTAAATATTTTGAAGAAAAATAGGAAGATTTTGCTCTGAACAAAGCGTACCAACACTTCGTCAAACATGAAGTATGGATTAATTATCATAACCAATGACTATTAAATCATTCTCTTCCCGGGATAGGCCTGGCATGGCCAAGCGTGTTAAGGCGTGCGACTCGTAATCTGAAGGTCGCGAGTTCGCATCCCCGTCGCGCCAAACATGCTCGCCCTTTCAGCTGTGGGGGCGTTATAATTCTACAGTCAATCCCACTATTCGTTGGTAAAATAGTAGCCCAAGAGTTGGCGGTAGGTGGTGATGACTAACTGCCTTCCCTCTAATCTTACACTGCTAAATTAGGGACGGCTAGCACAGATAGCCCTCGAGTAGCTTTGTGCGAAATTCAAAACAAACAAACAAACTTCCCGGGACTTTGTAGTTGGTCGTGGTACGTGGTAAAACTACACACTAGCTTAAACCAAGTGTGTCAAGAGATTTTGAAACATTTGCAATTGATGCAACCAAGCAGATTTTTCTTCAGTCGCAGGCTAATTAAACTGACAATAGTATGTGAAAATAAACTAAACATTACACTTAACCTACACGATACGACCACGAAAATAAAATTAACTTTTAGTAAAAGTATACTGAGTTAAATAAAACCAGATTCTTTGGCTGTAAACACATGAGAGTGAAACATATAGAAAACTTCTCAGTATATCAGATTTTTTGAGTTAAAATACAAATATTTTATTGCAACGTATATTTGACTCTTAGAGTGCGTGCATAATTCGCTGTTGGTAATTGATTCTTTAACGAAGCATATTTGAAATTTTTGGTTTGAATATGCGGATTTCACTGTAGAGACATATTGTAAGTTCTCTTTTGCGCTAGAAGAATATTGCTAGATTAAAGATTTCTACAGAAAGAAAGCAAGCAAGCAAGCAAGCAAGCAACCTTTTTTATTTCTTTAGCAAGATGTAATGATGAATAGATTTTACTATTAAATGACGCTGTTGATTATAAACTATGTTAAGACAAACCTTTTATATGCAGAAAATGAAAATAAGTTGACAAGTTTAGACTTAAGAAAAAAACTTTATGTTAGTTATGTGGAAAGAGTCGTGGCGAGCATGATAATGTTAACGATCAATCCCACTATTCGTAGGTGCCTTTCCTTTACTCTTTCACTGGTAAATTAGGGACAGCGCAGATAACCTTCGGGTATCTTTGCGAAAAATTCACACCAAACTGAGCTCTTTGTGGTAAGTAAGTTGGAATGTTTTCTCAACAATGGTCTTCAACAATGTTACCATTATGCAGCTGAAGATTCTTTCCAGAAGTCTCATGTCAGCATTGTTTCACACGTCTTGCACAGCTTTCAATAAACCGGCTAATAATGTTATAGGCGTATAATATCAAAGTGTATACTGAAACAGACCAAATACACAAAAGTCCAGCGGAAATGGTGGTGGTGGAGGAGTTAAAAGGTACGTCGTCCAAATGGCTGACCATAATTTAAATATTTTCACCCATCTTTCAAATAAACACACACGTTAATTTCGAGATGGTGCCGAATGCTTCTAAGCCTTCGTCAGTTTCGTGTCTGTTATTTTGTTAATGAAACTGGAAAGATATGCTCAATTTCATTGTGATTTCTTTGTAGATCGGAAAGTGTGTCGTAATCATAGCTACACAGTGTAGATTTTCAAATTTAATACATCTACTTTTATCTTTTAATTATTTCTAACTTATATTTGCTTATTATCATCAAGTGTAGTAGCACTTTACAACAGAGATCGTGATGGAACGAAATACCGGCCATAACAATCGCACTTTTAAAATGTCTTGATATTAGCATATGAGTATTTTACAGTAATGGATGAGAAAACTAATGTTCATTGTAATTATAAAGCCGCCTAATCGCTGTATACGTATTTATGAAGTGAATAAATATTTCGCAGTTTTAATGAATTTTTATCAAAATAACTAAGTGACTTTTCCAGATAGGCATACATAGTAGATTTAGCTGTGATTTTTTGTTTCAATACTTTTTGTGGCATCAAAACTTCCCGTATTGCTATAGTTAATTAAGATACGTATTTATATAGATTCCAACTTGCCTTTATAAAATAATAAAAAAATGTATCATACTTTTTCATTATTCTGCATTGTTAATTTAATATATGGATTTATGATTAACGCTAACCTCTCATACGACATTATTGGGTTTACGGATTAAAATATCGTTAACAACGATCACACAATACATTATAATTATTTATTATAACAATATAATTTGGACATGTTATTTATTTAAATAGTTTGGCTCATTACTAGGTATATATATATATAATACTGGGCCTGACATGGCCAGGTGGGTTAAGGCGTTCAACTCGTAATCTGAGGGTCGAGAGTTCGATCGCATCAAACATGCTCCCCCCTTCAGCCGTGGGGGCGTTATAATGTGACGGGCAATCCCACTATTCGTTGGTAAAGAGTAGTCCAAGAATTGGCGGTGGGTGCTAATGACTAGCTGCCTTCTCTCTAGTCTTACACTGCTAAATTAGGGACGGCTAGGGCATATAGCCCTCGTGTAGCTTTGCGCGGAATTCCAAAAAAAAAACAATATATATACACATTTTGTCAGTACTTACCTACATAGGTAGTTTACTTTGATCAGTAATTGAGATTAATTTACAGATAAGAACGTTTCTTTGATTGTTTTGGGGTATGAGTTTTCGAATCCTGTTACATCGTAAGGGTTCTTCTGTGGAGTCTTACTGCATGACAAATTATGAGGATCGCCCATATATAAATATTGTATCCTTTGACTGTACAGAATTTAACAATCATGTTGTATGAGTTTGTTTTAGAGAATGTTCGTTATCCATCTCACTATAAATCAAATTTTGGAGGTTTTTTTTTTTGTAAACCCGGCTAGGTTAGTTTGCTTTTAATATACGCGACAACATAACAACCTGGGATCTTGTCGCTGTTCCTAGTGAAACCAGTTGCTTTGATACTGTATATTTAATTCAGTGTATTCGTAGGCGATATTCAGTGTTATTTATATATTATGCCTTATAGAAAAGAATGAACTCTTGGTTTGGATGTTTGCTCCATGTATCTCTGAACACAATATTTGGATAGACAAATCAATATTTATTTCTAAAACTTAATCAGTAAATTTTAAGATTTACTTAGTTTTATTTTTTCTTATGAGCAGTAAGTTTTCAATTACTGATAACATCCATATATAAGAATGATTGCATTTTCTTTTTTTTAGTTATGGGTGTTGAGTACGTTGCATTAAAACGATTTTGAAGTCTTACTACGTCGTAATAGTCTATATCGCCACTTCGTGTTTTTTCTGGTGGATTTTCATAATCCATTTGATGGAGTGACGATTTTCCAGCTCCTCGTTGAAATTTTGATTGCACAGAAATCCATATGTTACTATTACTCTCTAGCTGCTTGAGATATGTAATGGTTGAACGAATGTGTCATGGAAGCAACTTGTGTACACGTGCTTTACAGACGGTGATCTTTCCTGATCATCTTGCGTACCGTTGCTTAAGTACGTGGATGTGTTTTTCGTTGACCTTTGTGTTTGGGGATTTTCTGCTGTTACAGGTCGTTGCATTTTCCTTGTGTTTTGCCAGATGGGGTTTTCTGCTGAGTCCACCGAGGGAAATAGAACCCCTGATTTTAGCGTTGTAAATCCGTAGCCTTACCACTGTACTAGGGGGGGACCTAGTTGTTCTGACTTTAATTTTTTTTTAAGTTAATTAAAGGCATTGACATTGAAACGTCTTGGTTTTTGACATTTGCCAATGCTTTCAATATTTTGTTCTTTGAAAAGAAGTTACGATCTCTGTGAGAGTGTGTTTTCTTATAGACATTGGGCTATCTGCTGAGTCTATCGAGGGAATCGAGCCCTTGATCTCTGAGAACATTAGATTATTCTTATTTTTTAAAATTTTCGATAATGCTTTTATGTATCTGACAACATAGTGGAAATCTTCACTTGTATTTCTTTCCGAAATTTATAAAAAAAAATTCTGACAACTGTTTCTTTGTTTTAGAATTACGCCAAAGCCTCACAATGGGCTATCTGTACTTTCCCTACCACTAGTATCGAAACCCAATTTTTAGTGGTGGGAGTCTGCAGACATACCGCTGTCCACTGCGTACATCCCTAACGCACTTTGTGTGTTCAGGTAATTAAAACAGATTTATTTCACTTGATGTGTAACCTATTTACACATCAGTAAATCATCTCAGCGTCGTATTTACTTCGTTGATCTTAATGTAAGATAAATCCAAGTCACTCTGCTTACACAACAACTAAAATCATGGAAATAATTTAATAACTATATTTTCAGTATTTGTTCACTTCAACTTCTATCGTAATATTTTACTAATATAGTCGAACAATCTACTTTTATAATGTCATGTAAATTATGACCATAATATTTTAGAACCACTTCTTTCTGAAAAGCCCAGTGCACCGTATTTCTCGGTGTATAAGAAGCACTTCTTTTCCAATAAAAAGGCGTCTCAACCCCCCTCCCCCTGCGTCCTATACACAGAAGGTAAACAGTTTTATGCCTCTACTACTTTTGAAGTATTCTAAAAAATAATAAAAGATTATACTGATCTTGAACAAATAAATAAATGATAACTGTGAAAAATATTTTTCCCTGAAGATAGTCTTGAAAATAGGGGTGCGTCTTATACAAAGGTGCGTTTTATACACCGAAAAATACGGTACTTCCTACGTTTCATTGGTATTAGAACAGTCTAATTTTTTCTTAATTGATTTCGCGTTTGTATTCAGTTTGTAAAGGTAATACTTGAGGTTGGTGTAAAAAATTGATAGATCTCCATCCGAAAGCAAATATATAAGTGTATATATATATACACACAATATTAAATTGTTATGACCCAATGGGTAAGCGGCAAGTTTAAGGATTTATAACGCTAAAATTTAAAGTTTGATTCCACTCAGTAAACAGAACAGGTAACCCAGTGTGGATTTGCCCTAGAAAAAATAAAAAATATTATTGTAACATTACCCATTTTGAAGTTTATTGAACAGATGACCTTTCTTGTTTATAATACTAAAACAGGTTTTTTTATAACAATCTTCGAAGAAAATGAATGAATAGTGGAAACAGCGTTGTAAGTGCATTGGGTTTCTCCCAGGTGTAAATAGTCAACATTTAGGTGTGTTTTTTTCTGATGATTTCAGGAAAGAGATGATTAGCATTTATGTCTATGTGTGTTGCATTGTTTCCTTATATTCTTGCGCAAATGAAGATATTAAAATATATTTTTTTTTAAACAGTGTGTGTGTTTTCTTATTGCAAGGCCCGGCATGGGAAGGTGGGTTAAGGCGTTCGACTCGTCATCTGAGGGTTGCAGGTTTGAATTCCCGTCACACCAAACATGCTCGCCTTATCATCCGTGGAAGCTTTATAATGTGACGGTCAATCCCACTGTTTGTTGGTAATAGAGTAGCCCAAGAGTTGGCGGTGGGTGGTAATGACTAGCTGCCTTCCCTCTGGTCCTACACTGCTAAATTAAAGACGGCTAGAGCAGATAGCCCTCGCGAAGCTTTGCGCGAAATTGAAAAACAACAACAAACATTCTAATAGCAAAGCCACATTTAGCTATCTGCTGAGTCCACCGAGGGGAATTGAACCCCTGATTTTATCGTCGTATATCCGTAGGCTTACCGCTGTACCAGATATTAAAAAGAGAAAATTAAATTATTTATTTGAAAGTGTCCGAAAAAAATGAAGTCTAGGCCTAGAAAATCTAAAGGCTTTTCTTTAAAAATAGAATAAAGAAAGAAAGAAAACAGGACGAAATAATTAAATTATTTGTGAACAAAATTACAGGAGTAACTTCATGTTTTTAAATGTGTTATAAATGAGCAAATTTTATAAAATAAAACAAAAAATCTGATTTACATCATTTGATATTTAAGTTTGATCGCAAGTTATGTATGTTATGTATGTTCCCTGGCTTCGTGGTGGTGATTCTCACTAAAAAATGATAAGCCTGAATGACGTCGAAGGAGTATTTTTAATTGGTTTTAAACTTATTGTCGCGTTTAGAGATAAAAATATTTTAATAAGCGATGTTTTAATACGCTGCTTAACTATTACATTATAAGACTGATATTTAACCGTTTAGGAACTACACAAAATATATAGTTTTGAGTAAGAATTCGAAAAGGCAGACCAGTTTTTAAAATTCAACTCTAATCGAGGCAGAAATTTAATATAGTATGAACTATACTTGTTATTGTCGTTTTTTTGTTTCAACAAAATGTTTTAAAATACGTTTATTTTTAGGCGCCGCATGAAACTATGTACAACATTATAACGCCAGACCTTTCCTGACATTAAAAATACTGCGTACAGGTACACTGACAAAAATACATTTGAAGTTTTCTAAATAATATTCATTTTTATAACTAAATATGTGAATTTCGTTTTTTAGAAGCGTTATTATTAAGACTACTTAGCTATAGCTGATAAACTAAATATTTGAATGTAAGAAAGCATAGTATCCTGATTGAAACGACCACTAAAATAAGTATAACTAATATTTCTAGGAATAATTGTTATTTGTAGTTTCTCACATAAACATAATCACCTTCCGAACTCCATTCGTTAATAATTTTCTGTGTATGTTCTTTGTTTTGTTTTAAGCACAAAGCTACACAATAGTCTATCTGGGCTCTGCCAACCTCGGGTATCGAAACGAAGTTTTTAGCGTTGTAAGTCCGCAGACATACCGCTGAGCCACTGGGGGTAGGACAGTTTTCTGTGCAACTGTGAACATTTACTATTCTATATCAGATTTTCCTAAAAGATGAGCCTTGTCACACTGCTGTGTTACAACTAGGATGTCATTGCAACGCAAAATATTCGTCTTTTCTGTAGCCGTTAAAGAAAGAAACAATTGTAATAAAATATGTTTTAATGAGAATTTTAATGTGATTATCAAGTAAAAATACAGTGTCAACCGTTTTATATTACCTCTGTATCTTTTCAGGTGTTTTTTTTTTAAATATGGCTTTAATCTCACTTAATTGGCTGCATATCATTTCACAATCCAAGTGTCCCTTTGGGAGAAAACATTTGAGAAACACTACGTTAGACAGTTGTTGTGTATTTACCGAACAATATGTTTTAAGTAAATATTAATATAAGTAATTCCTTGTTCATTATGATTATTACAAAATGTTTTTTGAAAACCAGACTCACCTTTAAAATGTTGGATTGCTACTTTATTTTGTGTATAATTATTTATTTGGGATTGAGAAAGGGGTATCTGTGGAGCAGCATGTATCCTATAGTGGTAACCTAAAGATTCGCCGAAGAAAAACAAACTTGATATCTTATTAGAGATTTACAAATAATGAAACTCATTAGCAGTTTGTTCTTAAATTCAACAAAACGTTGTTTTCGAAGTTCATTTATACGGGTAATCAGAGCAGATTTATTTTCAAGTCTCATCACTATCTTCATTAGGTGTATAGTGCTTTAACATAGAAGTAAATGAACTCTATATCGTACTTACCTACCCTAGAAAATAAGAACATTTCATACCAGCACGTTTAACCAATAACTTAGAGCTAGGGTGAAAACACACTAGTTTCCTTACTTATTTACTAATGCCCTTTCAACTTCTGAGTCCACCGAGGGGAAACGAACTTCTGATTTTAGCGATGTAAATCCGTGGATTTACCGATGCACTAGCGGGATACGAAAGTAATAACATGGAAAAATAAAAAACTATGTCATCCTTTATTACTAAGTGTGTTTATGTCCAAACACAATATAATGGTGTCTCCTCGAACAAAAAAAAATCGAAGTATTTTGCTCCCAAAAGTAAACTTGTCGTTTGTAATTCTAAATGTGCTGAGTAATTTGGACAGATGCAACGTCTTGAACAAAATCTTAAACATTTTTATACGTATATAGTTTTTCAGCCAAGAAAGAATATCATATTAGGAAATTATTACAATAAAATTGAGTAGATTTGAAGCACACTTTGTAGAAATCACTAACAACGGCTTCTTCTAAAAATCTATTAATTTAATGCTTCAGTTCTTGTGGTATATATGTATTTGTACATAACGTCTGTGTTGACAAAATGTGATCTATGAATCTATATTTTTGTGTGATGTTAAACCACAATTAGAACGACAAGACTTTTTAACAAGTTTTCCTTTACTAGCTTTGTGCAATTTACCATTAAGTAAAATGTAATGGCATTTGAAAGGTACTCTTTATGTGTCGCTCGCCGCTGTCCACGAACCCATATGCCTAAAACCAGAGCTTATCATGTTCAACCATATTTCAGTAGTGTGTCTAGACGGATGAAACAGTATGAAAGTAGTTTATTACTTGATAGAAACACAAATGTAAAGTTTTATTTGAATACTTGCAGAAACACGTGTCTCTAAGCCTAACCTAAGCATTTTTGGTTACACAGTTCATAGACTAAAAGGTGTTAACCTGCTCTTGTAAATATATTTTTAATAATTGTATTCCTATTATTCAGCCAAGCACTTGCCAACCTGAAAACCAAAAACAAATATTAAGGAATTTATAGGTATATTAATATGCAATAGATTTACACCTGAGATTTTCTACAGGTTTATGTAGAAGTTTCATATAGTAGAACCACGAATTATATTCATTTTGAAGATTATTATTTTGTACTATGAAAATTACTTGGTGGTCATCACTATAAATGTATTTAAAAATTTCATGGTAAGGTTTAGTGACATAATGGTCTTGCTTTAAAATGTGTGCTACACATTATTTTTATCCTGTTTATGATGTTATGTAATCAACGTAATTCCCGTACGTGTTATTTATTTTACTTTCAGAAAGTGAGAATTTCCATGCAATATCCAATCAGAAAAAAAACAACAGCTTTTAGTCATGTGGAGATAAGTGAATCAAAGTTTCAAATGTTTGGTCATGTTAAAACAGGTTCGCTCCTCTTGAGCTCAGCGGTAAGTCTTGGGTCTTTTAACACTAAAAATTGGCTTTAATACCTGTGGTATGCGTGTCACAGCTAGCCGCTTGTTTATCTTTGCGTTAAACAACAATAAGAAAGAAAGGTAAAAAGAGACAATTGATATAACATATTAACTGATGTGCTGACTTTACCTTAACTGTTATTAAAAACCAAAACACAGCCTGAAGACGAGTAAGTTATAATACAGTACGTTATTAATATTATCTCTTTTCCCCCTATTATAGGAGAGACAGAAAATCCAAAGAGTGTTTACTCAGTGTTAAAATTTAGTATTAGAAAATTAAACCTGTCTATTGAGGAATATCTACATAACACTATGGTTTAAAGCCCTTGCTGCAGCTGAATAGGAGAATATTTTTGGGTTTTGATGGCAAGTAAAAGGAAAATTATATTGCTAAGATAAACAATTCAGTGTTGTGTAAAATACACAAGAACAATAATATATATATAAGTAGGTTTACTTGTAGACGCATTTATATGTATATGCAATTGATACCACAAAAATTATGGCAGTTTTAAAAGCTTATTATTAAAAATATTAAGATGTTTAAAATGTTTATTTTGTGGTGTCATTATTTTACCCTTAAAGTTACCAATAGTGAAAATTGCTTCTGTTTTTTAGACATTTTGTGAGCGTGGGAGCCGATTGTGTACAAGTAATAGTTTAGTAAAAGACATAAAGTTTACGATCTATTTGTGATGTTTTTTACAGTAAGTTTTTGCTAGTATATCTGGATGTGTTGTAAGTTTGACCGGAAATGACCTAAATCTACACTTCCTATACGAAACCAGTGTGGTAAAGTACAAACACCATTCGTTCGTTCTCTATAAAAGCAGATATTTCCTTTTTACCAATTTTTTGTCCGTACTTAATGCGTTGGTGCGTGTTCTGAACGTGTATTTGAAGACTCTCTATTTTGAACTCGGGTGACAAATACACTTTAAGAGATTTGGCGTTATTCTATTAAACATATAATGGTGAATTACGTGAAACTTGTCAAAATTTTCACTTGGCTCAGAACTTTTCACATGTAAAGATAAGTCCAGTTTTCTTTTATCTTCAGTGGCGACGCCAGGATATTTTCGTTGGGGGGCTGAGGTAAACTGTGGAGGGGCTTCCCAAAATGCCATCAATATGAAGTATAGATGGTAAATTATAATAATGTAAATACCAAGGTACATTTCAGAAAGGTGTGCTATTTTGAACTGCGTTTTCAATGCAGTTTTCATTGGAAACTCATACTCTGATTAATAATTCATTATTACAAATTAGAAATAATCTGTTTATGAAAATATGCGTATATGTAAAAGATGAAGCTCACCTAAATTCCACTCAAGCTAATACATAATAATAAAGAAAATCAAGATTAGCTTAGATTGAACATTTAATATACCATTAAGAGTAAAGCTACAAATCAAAAGAAATATAACATAAAGACATAGTTCACATAGCAGAAACGAATTATCCCATGTGAAGTTAATACACTCTGAGGAAAAGTAAGGTCACTATCAGGCTAACTATCTTTCATCAAGTTGTGTTTTAGTCAATATTACTTCAAAACAATATGCCTGTTCTGGTGATCGGCAGCAAATTTTCGATGGCTCATACACAATGCAAAATGATCTCACAGAGGACACAACACCGGCTAAATGCTTCACAGTTTTGACCTATACACAATACATATACTTATACATGCATGCTATGTTTTACTTTTCAAGAAAAAATAAATGAAATTAATGGGTAAATACCTGTAAAACCTTTGGTTTATCAAGTAAATTCCCTGATCTGTTGTAACTTGAAATGAACGTGGTTGTCTAATCTTCGTCAAAGCTCAAGATAGAATGGCATTACACAGGGAGCAGCAATACAGCGCATGAGTTTCAGTGCATTCAGTACGTTACTATGGGATGCATGACACATACTTCCGTCTTAATGAAGACGTTGATTTCTACAGATCTAAGTCTTTTTGATGTTAATTGTTAAGCAACAACGACGATTGTGTTTTCCATATATTATGATTATATGTAGGTTACAATATTGGGGAGGATGAGGAGGCTTTGCTCATTCGGGGGGGTTTAAGCCCCCCCAAGCCCCCCTTGGCGCCCCCACTGTTTATCTTGTTCACATATCTGGCTCAGTCCAGTATTGCTCGCAGATAACTAAAGAACTTCGGTTGAACTTGTTGCTGTTACACAGAAACTAATATTTTTTCCTATAATAAATCCATGTACCTGAGAATATTGCACCAATAGTATTAATAGAAACTAGTATTATTTCAATCTATTTAATGATATTGTAAAGTGTTTTAAAATATTTTAAAACTGCAACTTAAAAATATGCCAAGAAACATGTAAATATATGTGGAACTTGAGCATAAGTTTAAAAAATGAATCTAATTAATCAATTGTTTGTAAGCGCAAACTTACACAGTGGTTCATCTGCACTGTGCCCATCCCCAGGATCGATTTCTGGATTTTAATGTTGAAAAGTTCAAACTCACAACTCAGGCACAATGAACTATTCACCGTTTAAACACCAGATTAAGTTGTAAGATACCAAGTAAATATTCTTATTTAAAATTAAAAATGTATTAAAGCGTTATTTCACAGAAGATATAGGTTGAAATAGCTTAACAATTCCCTTTGTGTTATGTGACATAATTATTTTTCATATACGTTGTTTAATGTTGACACTAAATATAACCAACTTTCAAATACTATTAAGACAATTACATATCACGTACGAATTGGACAAAAATATTTTGGCAAAATCCTTTTAATTTTTGTATAGCTTTGCTTGAATCACACATTGAGTCAACTTTTTTATATTTTTCTATACGCAGTTTAGCCGTTCTGATGATCACTTACTTCATATTATTTGTTGTTTACTGCTGCACGTTAACCATATTACGTTAGGAAGCAATATGCACTTGAAATTGAAGTTGGTTTGTTTTGTTTTGAATTTCACGCAAAACTACATGAGGACAATTTGCGCTAGCAATCCCTAATTTAGCAGTGTAAGACTAGAGAGAAGGCAGATAGTCATCACCACTCACCGCTAACTCTTGGGTTACTCTTTTACCAACGAATAGTAGGATTAATCGTCACTTTAGAACGTCCCCACGACCGAAATGGCGAACATGTTTGGTGTGACGGGGATTCGAACCCGAGACTCTCAGATTACGAGTCGAACACCTTAACTCACCTGGCCATGCCGGGCCTGAAGTTCAAGTAGTCGCTGTATTTGCAAAAAAAAAACAAGACAATATATCTCAGGTTAACATGAAGATGGCCTAAGAAGGTGGAAATGTAGTTCTCTGCTTTATTTTGGTAAAAGTGTTGATACCCAAACCACCCGTCCTGAGATATATTTTTACTTCAAGTGGATTTCTCGTAATCATGAACAAGACATTGTTCTCTTTGTATTGTTATTGACCTTATAATTTTTACACATGCTCGATGGTTAGACGAAAATAGAATCTTTTATATGCCAATTGAGCTTGTTAACTAGTGTAATTAATTTAGTTATATGTTAAGTAAAACTCTACAAGAAAAAGCACTAAGAGGTTAAATTTAGTAAGTTTGATGAGAGAATCCCTTGCACATATCATACGTTATTAAAGCTCTTAATGCTAGAAACAAAGTGAAACGTTGAATGCCCAATTAAATAAAAATGTTTGTATGTTATAAGGTCGTTTATTTTTAGTATTAAAAGGTTTTCCATGCACCAATATGCACTACAGAAATTTAGTAACGTGATTAAATGTCACGTAGGAAGTCTCGGCCCTGTACAGTAAATACGCTTTATGAAGTCCTGTTAGAAAACGACCACCACCACAAAAAACATAAATGTTGTGGAGCTTTCTTTAGGATAAAAAATTATCTACTTTAAGCTAGCTACACACTAAGACGCTAATTTAGAACCTAACGTTTCAGTAATGTAGTTATATTTAAGTTTCTATAATATAAAGTATTTTCTACGATCTAAAATGACTTGGGCAGTTTTTGTCCGCTGTCTCTCTTATTTAACTCGTTTGCCTTCAAACTGTTTACCACTTAACATAGTCTTGTTAGTTTTTATAATATACTA